>NC_089214.1:12175674-12475674 GCF_963930695.1 Labrus bergylta
GGCCCAGAGCGGTGCCCCCCTGCTTTCTGCTGGCCTCCATCTCCTGGTAGACGTCAGGGCTGAGGTGGAGCAGACCCTTTTGGGCTTGAAGGGTCATGGAAGAGAGGGAAGGGGAAAAAAAAAGGAACAGAATAAGGTTATGACAAGTAAATAAACAGAAAAAAAGAATGGCCATAAATAGAGTGAGAAAGAAGAATGGATGGGGTCAAACGGATTATAAAGAAGGACAGTGACAAAAGTTGAAGATTCAGGGAGAGGGAAGAAGAACAATTGATTTATTTTGGATCTCATTATTAACCATAGAAATCATTTGCACACATATTTCCCTGTCATGTACTACCATACAATGCCAGGGTGTGTTTGTGCATGTGGGTGTCTGACTGTGTCCATTTGTGAGTGTACAAGCTTGGCTTGCACAATGGCATTGCATCACCAAATATAGATGGCAGTTTCATGTGGTTTGGAGCTTCAGAGCACTATCAAACCGTCTGCTGGGAAACACACACACACACACACACACACACACACACACACACACACACACACACACATTCTCTTTCTTTTTCATCCTCAAACACAAACACAGAGACAAACGGAGCATCCTACAATATCAACAGAGGTGCAATGACTTCATATTTGATGAGAAACAGCACTGTCAGCTGAAAAGCATGCTCAGCTTTTAAAGTCTGTTCAAGTGGAGAACAAACTGATCTCTGGAACAAATTCGGCCTCAGATCAAAGTTCTTTGGCAAATTTTTGGTGGCTCCAAGAAACATCCCGGGTGATTTGGTTCGGATAGCCTGAAGCACATTTGACCAGCTTTTCTTTGGGTCCAGATTATTCACTGGTTCAAGCCAGCTGAGCACGACAGCGCTCCAAGACGTTGTTCCAATCCAGACCACTTGGACGGATCTCGCTTGTTTGTATTGGCTTCCTTCTCTCTGACATCACTACCTTAGAAATGGTGGTGACAGGTGGACACAAGAAACACTGACAGGTTGAAGTTAAATTCTTTCATGACTTTTGTGCAGTTGGCGAAAGTAAGCTGAAGGAATAAAAAAAGATGTGAGAGATGTGAAGGATTAAAGGGAAGGATGAGCTGGGAGCCGGTTCAGATGGAAGAGGAGGTGGGGATGAGTGGATGTTAAAACCATGAGAGCGTCCGAAGCCTAGCCAAGGTCACCAGAGACAGGAAGACCAGCTGTGTGTGTGTGTGTGTGTGGGGTGCATACATGTGTGTGTGTGCTTGTTTGTGTGTGCGCACGGACCAACAGCTGGGAGAAAGTGCTGGAGTGAGCCCATGACAGACAGGCCCCTTCCTGTTTGAGTTAACATTACCATCACACTTAGATACACACTTGCAAAGACAGGAACTTTAGCGCTAACTCTTGTCTAAAGTTTCTGGGAACCTGCAGACAGTATTTCCTCATTGTGAACAATGAAGTTTGCGTTCTTTTCCAGAGAAGAAGAAAAGCAAGCAATGAAATCCAGCTCTTATTACTCATACTACAACAAACAGCCCCATGCCAGCAATGACACAACTGCTAGGATTTCTTCCCCCCGCCACCCCCCACCCCCCCTCCCCCCCTCCCAATCATAATGACAACTTTAATTTGAATTTACGCAAGTAGAAATCGCAGGCCTGTGAATTCTGTATGTAAAACAGAAAATCAAAGGTGTTAGCCAACATGACATCAGCTGTAGTGGTGGTGTTGATGGGGCTTGGAAGGGGCAGTGGATGTGGTCTGTGCGAGCGCTTGTCTTTGTGTGTGGGCGTTCCTGTGAGGATGTTTGCATGTTTGCATGAGATTGAGAGCTTGAAGCTGCTGTCAACTGATGGAGAGCGAGAGCGTGACAGCAAGAAAGAGACAAAGGGAAGTGAGAGAGAGAGAGAGAGAGAGAGAGAGAGAGAGAGAGAGAGAGAGAGAGAGAGTGAGAGTGAATGAGTAAGAGCGATGGAGTGTGATTGTGAAACCGTGGACATTAAGTGGGAGCAAGTCAGGAAAGGAAGAGTGCAGAGGCTGAGAAGTGGGGAATGAAAGAGTAAGGGGAGTGTGTGTTTGTGGTGCTGGTTCCAGGCAGTTTTTTTTTTTTTTTTTTCAGAGGGGTCCCACCCAGACTCGGCGTCCGGTGGGCCAGGGGAGCGCTGGAGGGAAGCCAGGGCCAAGCATGAGACTGATCGAAAACAGATAGGGCCCGAGCCCGCTGCTATAAATCACCACGGTGGAGCAAGACCCTCACATAGTTCACACATGCACACAGACAACTCACAGACACACATTCACACACACACAAATATGCACAGCAGGAAATGAAATGTGGCAACTCGAGTGAAAAGCCCTACTGCAATGCCCATGGGAATAGAAAGGAGAAAAATCACTCTCTGCTTGCTTCTTGCTTTCTTACACTCCCTTCCTGTTTCTAAGGCCCCCCCCCCCGTTTGTTGTAGCATCCCACCACCATGCACACACACTCACACACATGCAAGTGGTTGAGGGATGGTGTGCGTTTCATTTGGAGGAGTAAGAACAAAGGGCAAGAGGAATAAGCCTTTAACAGATTTACCTATTTTCTCCCACTGGCCTTACATAATGCAGGAATGCTCTCTGTTAGATCACAGCTGGCCAATGAAACCTCTGTAGACAACAGTTTGTATGTGTTTGCATGGGACCATATTTATGGGCTGTGATTTGTCAATAATCACTCTGCAACTTAATCATTCTTTACTTTTCAGTAGTTATCAGCAAAGTCGGCTATGCACAAAGGATAGCAGACAATAGTAAAATGAATGAATAATGAATGCATGCAATTACCCAAATTTAGAATGATATTGTTGACTGTCTTCTTAATAAAACAATGTCACGCTTGTTTATAAGCACTGTTAATAGATCATAGATGAATCATAAAATCTGGTTTCCAGACTCCAAGATGGCCCATTGGATATAAATAAAAATAAAAGGGGGGCGCCGGTAGCCTAGTGATTAGTGTGTGTTCTCTTCTCTGTAGTCCTCCAAGCAGGCAGCCCTTTCCCACGTCATTCCCCATTCTCTCGCTCTCTCTCCCTGATTTCCGATTATATCCAATTTTCGGTCTCCACAATAAAGGCACAAAAAGCCCCCAAATAAATCTTGAAATAATGTTGTTTTAATTCTGAAAAATTCTGAATTTATGCGGCTGACTGTCCACACCCAACACAAGCTCCAACACATGTTAATGCAACAGGTACACATGTTGCTCTTCTTCTTTTGTATTTCTGGAAAAGCAGCTGATCTTAGTGAGGGTTTTTTTTTTTGCAATGATATACGAGTCACTTTGAAGCATCTGTGTTATTAAAATAAACCTGCTGCTACTATACTTTAAGTTAAAGTGTCTGCCTAGTCAACAAGGACTGGATGGGTTGTGTCTTTTATGAGAAAATGAAGAGGGGTTTAAAGACTTAAAGCTCCTGTGAGAAGTAAAAAGACCATAAGAATGAATGTTTATTATTTCTATATGATTATTTTATACCCCTGTCACCTCTGCTACGGGGAAGGTGTTGAAAGAGATGATTAACGGCATACTGCTATAACAGACATTTTTTTATTTTTAAAGTTTCCACGCCAAAGCTTCATTGTGAGTTGCACATCAGACATTTAAAATAGAGGAAGGAATGTCAAATCTGTTGCTTTCAAACCACAGCCACATCATCTGAATGTTGACCTTGTTCGCTTTGCTTTTGCTTGTACTGGAAAATATTTATGTTTAAAACACCACCACCCCCCCCCCCCCCCCCAAATATAGGTGCAGAGAATGTTATGGAGAGGAACTGGTTTCACTGGCTTAGACATTAAAGCCATATTTAATCAGGCCACAGTATGATATTAAAGAGATGCAGCAGTGCAAGGCAGAGGCTATGTAATGCATTCTTGTAGAAGTAGTTCTGGGAGCACTAGAACAAAACTTTCTTGGTTTATATCAAATCCATTACAGGCATAAGCACATTACTGTTTGAGTTGACTACATTTTAAGTATACACAAATTAAACTTACATAATAAATATGAATAAGTCTAAGGATGGTCAGAAGTATGTATCAGTATGTTCTGATGCATCTTTAACCACCCAACACTTAATCCACAGAGCACTGAGAGTACAATTTAAAAACAGGCAACAGGTGGAGATTTCAAACCACAAGAATGTCAGCTGGTATTGACTAGAAATGTGTCATTCCTGTAAAATGTTTATTTACTACCGAAGTGAAACTAATCTCTGCAAAAACTCCAGTTATTTAAACACTTGTAAAGTCTGTTAGAACATCCCCAAGAAGAAGAAGTAGCTGGATCGGAGCTTTGATTGCATGAAAAATAAATGAAGACAAATAATTCCTTGCCATGTGTTTCTCCTCTCAAGCTTACTCTTACAGGGTGCAGTTCTGCACACTGATTCAGTTATTTTCACTTCTACTCAATAAAAAGCACAATCCATCAAAAACAACTGACAAACTAGAAACATCTTCCATTCAGCAACCATAGACACAAACAGAAAACTGAGAGCAGCTGTGTCTGTTTGAATGGGTTGTAAATGGTGTTTATGCAATAAAGATTATTTAGACATTAGCATCGTGTGAGTGTTGTGCGGTTTGGGCAACTTTAAAGGGGTAATTAGCCAACAGTTGAGCTTCGTGCTGAGTGTGAGATGAACTATGAATGGGAGTGGCGCGGGACCAAAGACAAACTACGGGCCAACAATAGGGGGAAAAAAATGACCAAATAAGGAAGACTTCGTTTCCCAGGGGGCTCTGCTCTAGAGGTATTGGGCAATGCCTGGAGCACAGGCTACCATAGAAACCGCAAGCAACAAAATAGCCGACCCAAGTGAGCAAGCACTTATCTATAAACAGAATTTAGAAGATCTATCTTTCTGGAAATTGGAGTAAAACGCAAACAAGGTGTATAAATGTTTTTTGTCAACTTTCTTCTGGATTCTGTGTTTAGATTATTGACCAGCATTGAGCAAACTAAATACGTCAGAGTGATTAGTCCTACCAGGCTGCTTGATATTTTACACTTTTAAACACTGACAGCTGAACCTTCACATACATTCTCCTCTCCTGACTGAAGCTGGATGCCTCATGTAAGAGGACTGCAGCTCTGCCAAAAGCCCCCATTAGAGGCGAGTGACAACAGCACATTTGAATCTAATAAGGCAATCTGTTTGTTTTCCACTCTGTTGCTCCACATTGCAGTGTGTTCATTCGTCCCCTAAACTGCTCTTTCTCAAGCTGCTGGCATTTACTTGAGCTGGCATCCCGCATGAAGCCGCCTGTGTCCTTTCATTCAGCTGGGACATCACAACAGGCCAAACTCAGATATTACAATGCACATAAATCTGTGTAAGCAACAACATGACTTTAGACTCTTGATATATAACTTTATGCACCTGTAATACATATTAACTTACTGAACTTTATTCGAAAATAAATGGAAAAATAACAATGCTGCCAGACTGCGCGGATCAAGACACTGAAAATAGAACATGCAGTCTTGAAATAGCGTTTGACTTTTGTGAGAGGAAAGATTTTTTATTTTGATTACAGAGAAGACAGCCAACTTAACTGCAGATAGAGCTGATGCAGACCAGCTGTTTCCGACTAAATTGCATCCTTATGCTTTTAGTGAAGAGTCCAAACACTGTTGTGAATGAAATATCCCTTAAGGACATCACATTCCCACGTAAATTTGACATAAATCCTGTCATGAGACAATTCTGTGTTTGTCTACAGACAAAAATGTCCATTAGAAGAGAATTCTGTCCAGATGAGATGATGAGTATGGAGGCTGTCTTTTCAATGTCGCTTCATCTGTCTCAAAATGTGTTTCATCTTTGACAGAGACTGTCAAACCACTATTTGTTGAATTAACAGGTTGGTTATTGTGTGATGCAGAAGGCAGGGCTATCTTATATGAAATAGCAGATCTAGACCTGTTAAACTATCAGTATGTGTATCTAGCATATGAGAGTTTACAGCCCCTCTAGCAACTTTATCAGACTGTACTAAGATGGGATGCTGCTTTAAGCTAACCCAGACATTACTACAATCTCAAAATGACAAGGCTCATGTACTGATGTGAACCATGTTTAAGAAAGGCATCCTACTATTGGGGCTTTCACACTTGCAGAAATCTACTGAAAAACTACGGATATTTCCAGGAGACAGATGTAAACACCCAGACCCCTAGCAAGTCTGAGTGAGCTGATGTGAGAATGCAGCAAAGGGATTTCACCTCGAGCCAATGGGAGGGAGGAGTGATGTTTATACACTGTGACTGCTGCACGGTGCGTAGAGTGTATGCATGCAACCGCTACGATCTCAGTGCATGTAATTGAACGGCTAAATTATGTTTTCTGTTCATCAGGATGTTGTTCTCCGCTCTTTTGTTGATGGTGTGATTCTGTTGAACAACACGTAGCATTTATATAAAAGGAAATATTGTCATTATAGCATTGTATGAACACAGAGTCCCATTTCATAGAATTACAAAGAAGTACAAAAAAAAGACATCGGTTTCAGACATGGCTAACGGCTAAATGTTTTTTTGTTTGTTTGTTTGTTTTTTATCAAACAGTGGCATCAGTATCTGCCCTGATTTTTAAAAATCTGTGCCACCCTATGCCAAAGTTGATTCCCGTCCTGAAAGGAACATGAATATTTTGTGTACCCTAGTCACATCAGTTTCACTAAAACACAAAACGTCAGCGTTATTGTGGTGCAAGGGGGAAGTCAGAGGATCACCAAAATCAAGAAGTTTGTAGGATATCTTCACCTGCACTCAACTGGTGAGCCAAAAGAAAAACAGACAGAACTATTTTAAATGATGTTCAGAACTGCCTCATAACTCGTGACACCACAGGGAAACGACTCCAACCCTCATTAACAGAGACAAACAGTGTTCATGTGCTAATCAAAAGACAAAGAAATAACAGAAATGCAGAGTCAAGAAGCGTAAGTAGTACTTCATACTATGACAGTCCTGTTAATGCGTGAATGCCAGCTCCTTTTGTGGTGGTGTTTTTGACAATGATTAAATTGCTTTAAAGTTCCAGTAGTTTTTCATGACCTCATTATCTCATATTGTCTACAGCTGACATGTGGACCAGACGCAAATCTAGCCAACATGTATTTTCCTCATATGCTCATATCTTATCATCATATATTCTGCCTCACCAGAATGTTTCTCTGTGTGTAGGATTACGGCTGTGTGCGTGAATCAGGGCTGAAATGTGCTTGTGTGTTAATCCTGAGTGAAAGGCTATGGTGTTTGTTTTTTTTTTTTTTGCACAGGAAGGCAGTGGAGGGACTCCCCGGTGGGCCCCAGTGTGCCGGCCCTGTAAGCCTGAGTGAATGAGCCTGAATTCGCAGGCTCCCCACGAGGACGCACGGCCGATTAAGCTGACAGTCAGAAGCCCATTGACCAGTCACAGAGATTAAACGCTGGGCCGTCTCGGCGGCTAAAACCACCTGCGGGACGAAAGGCGAGAGAGAGAAAGGAGGAGGAGGAAAAAGGAGAGAGACAGAGGGAGACGTGCGGATACTCACTGTTACTCGTCGCTTCGGTAAATGACGCCTTTTGTCCGTTCCAGCCTTTGTTGTCTATCTGTAGTGATGCAGAGAAGGGGACAAGGAGGGGGAGGTAAGAGAGATGTAGAGTCTTGAACAGACAGTTTCTTCACGCATGTCAGACGAGTTCCTTCCTACTGTTCTGGCCACAAAGAAACGAGTGCTCGCAGGAGGGGATGCTCAAGGAGCCTAGTGTCCGTCTATCTACGCCAGATACCTAATTAGGGGGGTTGTCAGTGTTTAGTAGTCACTTTAAAAAAGCGTCCCATTCAGTGTGTTCCTTCTGCTGTGGTATGCGTGTCTGCCTGCATAAACACACACAGCCGCACACACGTATGTGTGTGAGGCTGAGGAACAAATCATTTCTGATGTGTGTGACAGCTGAGGAGATGACATGGCGGTACAGCCTGTCTTCAGTGTCTTCACACGTTAGCACAGATTACCCACAATCCCACGGTGGGAATGTAGACCAACAGAGCTCCCAAACAGAAAGAGAGGAATCTAAAAGAGAGACAACCCACCCTACAAAAACAGGAGTTTGGCAAATAATTGCATGGAAGCCTGGGTTGTCTGAGGACCTGAACAGAAGTAGGACACCCAAAAAACATCGTTTAGAGAAGTTTTTTCGGTTCCGTCAGTGTAGTGGAGAGCCTCCAATCAGCCGATTTCAGCCTTGATTGAAACGCAAGAAGGTCTCATCTGTTGCCAGAAATTAGCTTAAAAAGTAAAACTGCTTATTACAAGAACACCACACCGATCGTTAATCTGAAACATTAGAACCGGAATCAATTGTGAAATGTTTAACATTGCCTCGTCGACACATGTAGCTGGAGCTTTGTCAGAGTGTAGAGGGTTTCATAAAGACACGTGTTGAAGGAAATCTACCAGAAGTAACCAGAGTGTATAAATATATAAGATGAAAATGAAAGGAAATACTGAGTGAAAACTGGGCTGTGTTTATTTTTTAAGAAGAAAAAAAATCTCCTCAGTGATTCTGATAAGAGCAAAGTGCCATCCTTTAGCTCTATGTTATGGACTTAAAGATATATGCAGCAGCAGCATATCTAACTAATGAGCTGTCCGGGGAGCGATGAATATTCTACACGGAGCCTTGTTATGTAACATGGTCTCGATCTGCATCTGCTCCCTTGAGCTTGAAAAACCACTGAGGTGAATAAAGATGATGGAGATCAATGGATGCTTGCAAAACACATTCGGTTCAGAGGAGCTGAACAGGTTGCATAAGAGGTCGGCGGCACGCGGACCCGTGATGAATGCGAAAAAATTGACGGACCTATCAGCTTTTGTTGAATTCTGCACAGTGTGTGAGAGATGAGATAGTGTATGGACTAAATGGGAGTGGTGCAGAGATTTATGTAATCTTTCAGCACACAGCTGTACAGGTGCTGCCCTGTGAACAAGGATGGAATACAAAATACAAGACGTGCTGTACACACACCAGTGAGTGAATGTGTTCCTCTATTTGTAGGAAATGCACACTCAAAAACACAATCAATTTAGGTGCTCAATCATTTGACCAAACAATGAATGCATGTTTGTTATAATTGTGAGCAGCATGCAAAATTCAAAACCATGTTTTATGTCTGCTTCTCAACTGCAGACAGATGTAAAAAAGGTTTAAAAAATGTTGTAAGTGTGCTACATTTAGAAATCTTCACCACCTTTCAGTCTAACAGAAGTTTGTGAATCTAGTCTCAACAAATACTAAAACCCCTCAGAGTCAGAGTTGCATTGATAATGATCGGAGCAGCGATTAGTGTTTTTGTTTTTATCATTCATCTGAAGGTAATTATATCAGAATATTTCATTGATTGAGGTATTTTTATACACTGTGTAACATTTGTTTGTGGCAGTTATTTTTATATCCATTTTGTCATTGTCTTACTTACACTGCATACTGTTTTTTTTTCCTATTAAAACTGACTTCATCCATTTAAACTGTTGTAATCGCTTAGCACTACACGACTCAGGGAGAGGGCTGACAATAACAGTCCAATAAATAACTCATATTCAGTTTAATATCAAAGCAAATGTAGACAACAGGAAAATAATACTTGATAAAGTTGTTTCGCTTAAAAATGTTTAAAAAAACGTTTTTCCCCAACTTCTTAACCACAGCTGTCTTCAAAGAGCATATAGACCTTTTTGGTATAAATCAGTGTGGTACACTTCTTTTTGACAAAGACTCGACTGTGGTGGAACTGTCGGCTATTTTAATACTCTTTTCTGGTTTGGAGTAAGTGCACATTTTTGGAGAAGTAGTTGTACCTCAGTATGACGTGGATATAAATACGCTGCTTTGGAAGTGATAACGAGATGATCTGAAGAAGATAGATAACTTGTTTTTCACAGAGTCTGACCCTTTACTGTAGGTTTCAGAAAACGATGACTTCTTACGCTTAAGCATAATCTGGCATTAAATGAATCATCAAAGAGGGGGACGAGTATACAAACTGGCGTTGAAATATATAAGTTGGTGTAAGCATCAGATGGAAAGTGGAGTTTGTACCTCGGTGGGGGACTGGGGGATTGTGGAGGCCTTGTATCCCAGCTGCAGGAGCATCGCCTCGGCTGCGTTCCGCTTTGCCACCTTCTTGTTGGGTCCTGTTCCCGTTGCGACTTCGTTATTCACCTTCACCTGCGCATACAACAGTAGTTTCAGTTGATGTTGACATGCTGAATACAAGCACACATCCCCACAAATTTCCTCGATCTGTCGCACTCTCTAAACTTCCAGTGGAGACCCGTTTGTATGTCTTGCCGGGTCGAGTCAGCCATGCAAACCTCATTTTGAACAAAAAGCCTCCATGTGAAGTGTTTGTTTTTCAGTGAGCCCAAACCATTCCATCTCTCTACACAGAGTGTAAGCAGATATTTCCTAGCGAATATCAAACGTGGTTATGTTATGCAAACAGACAATTACACTCTATAAATAATGTTCTGGGAGCCTGAGCCTCTGTGAACACTGGGTGCACTAACTCAAAGTGGTCTGACATGTTCTGTAAGTGCCTGCTTGAATGCATCAAGTAGTCCATACACTGAGAAGGAAAGCCTCAATAAATTAACTAAATAACAACAATGCAGTTACTCTTTTAGTATGTTTCAAAAGACTGTCCCCCATGCAAAGACATGTCAAACAAAGCAGAGTGCTTTCTTCTTTAACTAGCGTGTTCACAATAATGTGAATACAGAGACTCGTATGAGAGCTGAAGAGAAACAATGTAGTAAGTTTAGAAGAGTGAGGGGACTGAACAAAGAGAACACACTGACTCACAGGGCCTAATAATGTGCGTGTCCAAGGGATATGGAGAAGAAGTCTAAAGCCACATGCTAAGTGAAGCCGTGTTCTTCGTATGAAAGAAGAGGATTATAGAAAGAGAGACGAGAACAAGAGTTTGACTAAGAGAGACAGACACAGAAAGACTTATACCCCAAGTGCAACATGTAAAAACGTCTTCCTGAATTTCTCCATCTTTACTGGGTGAGCTGCATGTGTGAACGCAAAGCACAAAATTCCCGCCAGTCTCCTGTCAAATTTCTGCGAGAAGTCCGGGTGAGCGACCCCTTTTCAAGTGGGCGGGGCTAATGAGGAATAAATCCAACAGCAGGTGTGGTAAATGTGCACGTAATGTAACTGCTTAATACTCTTTTCTGTTTGCAAGTATGTTTTTATGACTCTTGTGTTGAGTCTGTAGAAACGTCCAATTGTAGCATTATCATAAAGCCAATATAAAGGTCATTATAGTGACGGACTCTTCATCCGCTGAAAGAAACGTGTGAATTAAGTCAGTAAGTCAGAATGATTTCAGGGGCAGGCTGTCCTGACATTTCAGTTTCTAATTTCTCACAGAACTCAGGCAGTTTAAGAAAAAACTTACTCAATAATCTTGAGATCTAAGCACATTGAATTCATTAACTGTAAACACACAAACTGATTTGTTTTAGTAAAGCAGGAACACGGTTCCCTGTAAGCTAATTTCCAAGAAAAAGCCTGAGCTTGCTCATTAAAGCATCAATCAAATCAAAACAAACTAAGAAAAAGTGAGCTAAATCATATTTTTATGCATGTAGGATTCTTTCCACATTCTTGCAGTGATTTATCCATTCATCCAAAAAAAGAAAAAATGAAAAATCAGTCCTGGAGAGCGTCTTTTGAAGAGCAGAAAAGTTAAACCCACTGTGAATGTGTTAAGTGTGGTCTTCCCCTCTTGCACAAAGTCCTGCTCGAGATTAGTGATAAACAGAAAATCATCCATGACTTAGTTAAGGGTGAAAGGTTGTTAAGTAAGACTGTGACATTTCATTCTGTTAATGATTCTGGCTCCTCACAGCACAGACTACAGTCTGTTATCTTTCTGTGGAGCACAAGACAGTCTGTGAATGTTATTTACTTAAAAAAAAAAAAAAAAAAAAAAAAAAAACAGCTGAATATAATAAAAACAGTTGACAGCTCCAGTGTGGTAAAACAGTGCTTTTAAATCATTCTGAGTTTGATATGCATGATGTAAAAATAGTTATTATTAAACAGAAAAGGTTTGAGAGCGAATGAGGAGAATAGAGGGTGTGAGGGGAGAGAAAGGAAGTACAGGGAGGTCCAAGACACTAAAAGTGCACAGAGGAGGAAGTGAATTATGAATCCTCTTCTACAGACAAAATGTTACAGCTGTTATCTGCATACTGGAATCAGCAGACTTGAAACATTTCAGTCCATGTGAGCATAAATACATGTTTGACCTTCAATCAAATGTACACTCAATAAGACTCTCCACATGATATTTGCTACATTCAGAGGTGGAAAATATCGCTGCCATTGTCCTCCACCGGGCTGATAATCGAGGAGAATTATCAAGAAGAACATTCTACAAAGAGACAACATACAGAGGAGAACTGAAAAGACACGGGCTGTTTTGCTTCTTGAAAGCAAACACAGCTCAGTCCAGATCTGCTCCAGTTTTTCTCAGGACATCAGAAGTGGTAGTAAATTGAAGGGCTCACGTAGAAAAGTTTTTTTTTTAGGCCTTAATTGCCTCAGGCCCGGGTTCAACAACGCAGAGTTTGTTGAGTTTGGGACTACACACATGACTGAAATTAGAAACCAGATCGCGGTCTCGGGAGAAAACCAAGAAACTTGTGTTCTACTGTAAAAAGGTTATATAATACTGCTGCTGCTGCTGCTGGCTACATTTGACAGAAAAGGTGAATTCTTGTTCTGCCTTTAGCTTGTGTTTCCCTCTTTGACAATTAGACTTGGTGTATCCCTGATCTGTGGTTTACTGAGCATCATCTAAAGTGTATTCCCCATTTACCACCTCCTCACTAACCCCTCCTTCGGCTTATTTATGACGGGGTGAATATACAAGACTGACTTGTTTTGCAGTTGCACGTCCAATGTGAGTCTGTTTTGACCCACTATGTGAGTGTAACTGCATTGATTGTGTTTTGTGCTCTTCACCTTTCAGAAATCAGGTAACCTACACTCAAAACTGTGCCTGAAAGTGTTGAAGAAATTACTAAGACTTGACTCCATACAATAAGACTCAGTTGACTCAGATGGCTTACGTTGATGAAAGTTTATACATCAGATGAATACTCGTCGAGGAGACATGATTCAACATCACACTTCTGTACTCGCATCTTGCTCAATCACATCTGCCGAACTTCTCGAAAGGCATCGCATATATCCTAAAAGACATTATCATTATCAGGGTCGTGTCACATTGACCCACCTAGACTAAACTGTTAGGTCAATAACACTGGAGCAGACAATAAGTCTACCAAACATCCTTACAGATATCAGGAAGAACAGTTGACAATCTCTAAGCTGTACTTGGTGTTCTAATAACAGCTGAACTCTGTCAGGTCTGACTGACATTACAGAACAGTGAATAAACCTAATGACATCTGTACATTATAATCTAAATAACTCCAGAAATTCCACCACAGAATGCATCTTGTGTAATTGTATTTGTTGCACTAAAGCTGCTGTGGTTACTTTGCTAAAGTGTCGCTCTTTCTTGGCTACTTGTTTAGACCCTGTCGAGAAGAAAAACCCATCAGGTGCCTGTGTATAAATAAGCACCACCTCTTTAACCATCCCATTCTCAATCTTAATTCTTTTTTTCTTCTTCTTTTTAAGATGTATTTTTGGGACTTTTTGTGCCTTTAATGGACAGATAGGACAGTGGATAGAGTTGGAACTCAAAGTGGGGAATGACATGCGGGGAAAGGAGCCACAGGTTGGATCTGAACCCGGGCCGCTCCACTTGGAGGACTACAGCCTCCATAGATGGGGCACATCCACCAGTGCCCCAAACTTTAAAAAGAATATTCTACTGAAAACACAAATCACCTGCATGATGAACTCCCGGCGTCGGGGCATCCCTCTTTCAGAAAGCAGCAGGTACTCCGGCTCCTTCTCCTTTTTGGCCTGCTGGATCTGAGCAAGACGGCTGATCGGGTTCATACCTTGACCATAATCTGGTCCAGTCTGGGAGAGAGAGAAAAAAAAATGGAATAGACATAATTGTCAAGTCTAACTATCACAAACTGTTATCGTATTAACATGAGTTAAGCATGTGTAACATGTGTTGGGATTGTATAAGAGAAAGCGGAAATGAGATCACACTCTTCTGCAGAGGAGAGATGCAAAAGATACAGAGACAAGTTTAATGACAAAGGAGGTCAGATGGGAACAATCTTATAGCATAGTTCTGTATAATATGTCTGAATTTATAAGTAGATTAAATGTCCAGTTCTGGCCCGGCTGAGGTACCTTGAGGATGGTCTTGGTTCGTTTCTTATAATGCGTTTTGGGTTTCTCAACAGCAGGGATGAAGGGCAGCTTCTTTAGGTCCTGCAGGATGGACAGAGCGGCACGCTTCTTGGACAGCTTCTTGCTGTTGCCCTCGCCTTCCGCAGAGAACTCCCCCACAGATACACGAGTCAGGAAGCTTTTCATGTGCGGGGGGCCGCTCTCCTTTAACACCTGGGGGAGGCAGAGGAGAAACAGGTTGGCGAATCGGTGTTTTAAACATGTTTTGTCTTACAATTTGGGTGGAGAACAGACGAAACGAGTTCGTAGAACGAAAAGATTTTTTTTTTTTTAAATGTCATAAATCTGTTTTTGTCATTCATGATATGTGTGAGGGAGTGTGTGCAAGCAGTGTGCAAGCAGCTACACCAGGTGGTCCAAAACATCTGTTCTGAATGGTCACATTGCTACCCACCCATGTACGCGTGTGACTTATACGGAACACACACACACGCACATACGCACGCACACACACACACTAAGTGACGTACAAACACACATATGAAGAGGAACATGTTTCTAGATGACAGTCTCTGGTGTTGAGGGCTCAGTTTCCTTCCTCCAGCCCCTGGTCACCTGGGAGACCTAAAACAAACACCGGCTGGCGTTAGGTCATGCTTCTGCAATCACATCTACTTCCTGTGAAGTCGGAGTACAGTGTGTGTGTGAGTGTGTGCATGTGTGTGTAGCAGGTGGGGTTCTCCCCAACCTTATTTAAGAAAAAAAAAAAAAAAACACACTGGAGGAAGAATTAGATTTCACACACTTACTGAGTCCAGCAGAACATGTTTCTGCTGAGGTGGATGCATTTTTTTTTTTTTTTTTTTTTTTTTTTTGATTCAGAGATCGCCGACATTCTCCCTCGCTCTCCCTCTAGCTGTAGCTGCTGACTGTTACCATTTCTTTCCAATCACTCCCTCCCTCCTCCTCCTCCTCCTCCTCCTCCTCGAACTTCATTTGAGCTCAATTTGCGGTGCAGACAGCACAAACTGTAGCAATCAGATGCAATCTAGAAACAGTTCATTTGAACCCAGTGACCGATAAAACTGATAAGTGGAACCTTGAGCATTCCTCGAATGCTTCACACATCAACGCAGACTAATATCAGATCTGGAGGAGAACAAAGGATAATGTGTACAAACCCTTCCATATGGCCAAACTACGAACACAAACTTCTCTTTTGTTGCAATAAACACACTACAAAGATGATGCAAATGATCATTTTTATCTGCAGACACTAAATGCATAAGCAGTTAAAAGTTGCTGTGTGTCAACGTTTTACAAAAAAAGGCTGAAAAAGGAGAATTCTTCCAACTAGAGTAAGTGCAGGACACTCCTGGTAACTAAGCTGACACCGGCCCCGTGTTTGCTGTCAGTGTACCTGTTAGGCTGTCAGCATTCCTTCACAATGACTTTAAAGATGTGTGTTTTCAGGAAGCCTTGGCGCGCTAGCTGTCCAAGCTAACAGCCTCTCACCCCTGCCCGGGGGACCTGCTCTGGTCTAGCTCATCACCAGAAAAGGGAAATGTAACTCGGCAGCTTCTTGCGCATTACAGCATTCAATGGGACTAGATACATCTGAATCTTTTTAAGTCAGTCAATGGGGTTGACGATGATGACACTACTCATCACTGGCAAGCTGAGATTACATCATTTGGGAGAAAAGAGCAATTAACAAAATCGAGATGACCAAGTGTTTTGTGAAAAAATATAACAGCACTCATAGGTCCCTGATGCAGTAGCAGTGAATGACGGGATGTGCATGACAGGAAGCGTCCTCAGCTGTCCTCGATTCTGTGGCTGTATTCACTAAACCAATCACTCACTTAAGTTTTCTTTCTCTCCTCATCCATCACGGCCTCTTCTAAACATGTGAAACTATTTAGTACATGTGGTTGAGCAAGATGGTAGGCTGACCTAGAAACAAACATGTTTGCATCCTGGTAGGTGACCGCAATGTGCCTGGTTTAATTCTAACCACAAACCTCTGTTATCCGTCATTGTTTATTTGGCAGGAAACCAACGGAAACCCCCAAAAAGTTACTGGTACTGGAAAAAGGCTGCGAAAAAAAAAAATCTACGACAGATGTGAAATGACTAAAGTGACCAATTAAAAGCTTTTATTCAAAGGTCTATTGAGAGGATCTTCGCTGAAACACTTCAAGTTTTTCGTTCTTCACAGGAACAAATGTACGAGCAGACTTGTGAGTGAGTCAGGCTCTTTAAGTTGCCCGCTGTCCTTTTCTGCTTGTCCAAAACACTCAGGGAACTTGCAAAAAAAAAAAAAATCAAAGCACAATAATTATCGCACTGATGAAACCCAACTTTGCAGTTAAAGCAAAAAAAAAAACGTGCAGCTACTAACAAGAAGCGTGCCACCAAACTTGGCCTGTATAGATACATGGTACAGTCAACAATGACTGTGAGACAAGAGTGTGTGTCTGTGCACACACGTCACACACTCTTGGCTCGGGATTGAGGCAGACGAGCTGCAGTCAGTCTCCTGGCAGACGACACGCGATCTGCGCCACACCGATGGGATTTCAGCACTTCCATTCATTTACACGCACACACATACATGCAAACAAACAGGCAAACACACCCCACTAGCACCTGATGACAAGGATCAGGTTGTACACAGGAAACACTCTGTAATTCAATGTTGATTTTTTTTTTTTTCATGTTTTTTTTTTTCACAATCCCCTTCTCCTCTTGTCTCTTCATCTCTTCTTTTCTCAAACATGGGAGGCCTTCTCTTCGGCTTCTCAGGGAGTCATTAATACCCTGAGCAGTCTGCGGATCTGAGACCTCAGGTACACTGGAAGAGGAGGCTATGGGAGCAGGCTAGGACAATGGTGAGGACTGGTAGAGGGAAGAAAGGCTCTTTTGTGACGACCGGTGGATGGACAAGCCCTCAGGGATGCTGCTTCTTGTAAGATGGGTGGTTCTTGGCGCGGACCCTCTTCTCCTGTGTCCTCCTTGGGAAAGGGAGACTCTGATCCAACACACAAGCTGTGATTTATAGATTGCTTCCCCTTTGATGCTGACATCTGTTTGATATTGCCTGACGAGGGGATTAAAACGAGCCAACCGGCTCTCAGGGTGGCGGCGACCCTCATCGTTGCATCGTTGGGATGGGAAAGCAGACACTCGCTAGCAATGACTCATGGGTAATTTCATGCGGCTTAAGAGTGTAGGGATGAAATAATGTGCGATCATGGCTGATGTAAAGGTGCTCAAAGGTGCAAGATGACCATTACGGCTTTGTGTTTGGTGTGTGAATAATGCATAACGTGTTTGATTATTAATGGGGGGCGTTGAGGTGTTCCATTTCTCTTCAGTGCATCAAAGGAAACACAGTACAGGAGATGTGACATGGCAGGGTATGAGGCCAATCTTTGCGTAATGAAGGCCCAAAGTGACACACATAATTCACATTTAGTCTCTAGCTATGGTGTAGTGGCAGTGTATTCAACATGCTGATTGGGAGTGAAATTGTGAGAGTCATCTGTGCACCGTATGAGGGGAGTGAAAGGTATTATCAGGAAAGTAGAGGAAAACAGCCTGGCCATGGAACACTTTATTTTGATAGGGCACAGGAAACGTGGTTCAACTGATATGAAGAGATGAAGAACCATCACCTTTGAGCCGACAGTTTTCGGGTATAAAAAATGAAAAGACAGCACACAACAAAGCAAATAGACTTTTTCTGATACTGATGTCCATATACCAGTTGTCAACATCATAATCAGCCTGCCCCAGTCAGGCAGAATGCCAGCCAGTTCACTCAGCCGTTATTATTATAAATCAGACCCACAAAAAGTCAACTGGTTCCAGGTATCTTGTCATGATGTATTTCTGGGCATTTTAGGCCTTTTAATGGAGTGACAGGAAAGTGGAAAGAGTTGGAAATCAGGGAGAGAGAGAGAGAGTGGGGAATGACATGCGGGAAAGGAACCACAGGTGGGATTTGAACCTGGGCCGCCCGCTTGGAGGACTGCAGCATCCATAAATGGGGCGCGCGCAACAACCACTGCCCCACTGCGCCACCAACTAGTTCCAGGTATCTTATCATGAAACGTGAAAAGTGAAATGTGAGTTACAGCTAGCGAAATAACAGCAAGCAGTGTTTTCTCTACAAATATCATGTTTATTTTTATTGCACTGGTATCAGAGGGGTGATCGGTATCGGCGAGTACCCTGGTTTAGGTATGGAAATTGGAAGTACGGAGACCAGACGCAACTCCGAGCAAAGAATATCAGTTGAATGACGACGCCTATTGAGGAGAGAAGTCACTGATTTACTGCTCGTCATCAGACAGTGGTAATGAACAGCCAGTCTCCAGATCAACAGCAAGCAGAAGAGAGAGTGTTTGGAGCAATGTGTCTGCTTTTAAAAAACGCCGTTGTCAGCTTCCAATGTGGAAGGACAGAAAATGAAAGTGGCGTAATTGCTGACAGTGACAAAGACGTGACGGATGAGTCACATCAATCCAGATTTAGCAGGCTGAAATTATTAATAGAAGTTCCAGGAAGGATAGCCATGTCATGCTCCCATTAGCAAATGCGTTTTTCGAACAAAGGGAAGAGAGGAGGGAGGGTGTGAATGGGAGGATTGAACAGCTTTGCAACATAATTTCTTCAGTGTTATGTAAACTTTTATTTACAAGCAAAGTCATCACGAGAAGAGACTCCCTCCCTTTCCTTCTATCATTATCTCCGTTTTTCCCTCAACACCATCCTTCAAGCCTCAACATGCATCCGCCCTTCACTGTGATTTTTGGTAGGAGAGGTGGAAGGCAAGGGTTTAGGATGGAGGAAGGGAGGGGGCACACAGAGTAAACTGAGCCTCCCTTGTTTTTGGCACCTTGCAGAGAGCAGTAGAAGAAGAGGGGGCCATCAGGGAGTGAACCTTGGATGAGTCAGCTGAGATGCGCCGAAAGCCAAGGGGAACAGACTCAGCCGGTCATGTAAGGACACACTAGACTAGTCCGTGAATTTAGAAAAAGTAGGGTGCAGTGGGTGCAATTGTTAAAAGAGCAGAATTGGTAGTTTAACACACATCAAAGGACATCTTTAGAAAATCGTCATCATGTGGGGGAAAACTGAAGTTAGAAGTGAATAAAGTCAAACTAGAATTCTGTAGACTGTGTTGCACATACATACAGTAGATATTAGGTTATGGGACTATTTGTAGTATAATAATAATAAAGTTTATTTATATAGCGCTTTTCGCAGACAAAGGTCACAAAGTGCTTTACATCAACAACAAAAAAAGCAATAGCATACATACAATGAAAGAAGGAAAAGAAAAAGAAAAAATTAGTACATTATGGACGACACAATAATTGGCACAATAAAACACAGATGAGTAGGTACACTGGGTGGACCTGATTACCCATAGGCCTGTCTAAACATTAACGTTTTGAATTGTTTTTTTAAAAGACTCAACAGAGTCAGAAAGACGTAGCGAGATGGGTAGAGAATTCCAGAGGATTGGTGCTATGGACTGAAACGCACAATCCCCACGAGTCTTAAAAATTGAACTGAGTGGACAGAAAAACTCTTATTTTGTAGGATGTGAGTGAATGTAAAACAGCAGAGGCTGACAAGAGGGTTTATATTCAACTAAATAAATTCCCTTTTACACCATAATGAAATGTAACAACCTTACAGGGCGCTGGGAGCAAAGTGGTTAGTGCGCGCACCCCATATAAGGGGGCTATTGTCCTTTAAGCCAGCAGCCCGGGTTCAAATCCAGCCTGTGGCTCCTTTCCCGCATGTCATTCCCCAACGTCTCTGCCTTATTTCTAACTCTATCAACTGTCCTATCTCTAAAAATAAAGGCATGAAAAGCCCCAAAAATAAACTTTAAATGTAACAAACTTATGTTGGTTATGATGTTCGAGCAAGATGTATGTATGCATTAAATAGGTTGTTGTATATTTTTCTCTTCCTTGTTAGTCTGATCTACTAAGGCGTATGGTAAATTATTATTTCTACTGCCGCCGGGGGTGGTGGGGGTATAATTGTTGTGTATAATTTAAAATAATAAAACGATAAAAAACAATTAAAAAGTTTGAACAAGAACTTTTCAAGTGCAAGGTTCACTTGTCATAATAGGATATAGAGACATTTAGATATCCTATTAGATCGTGTGTGAATATGAAACAGAGGTAGGGTATCAAATTTCCTGAAAACTGTGTTTTTATTTGATTTATGTCCGAGACCGTCCTTTGAGGAATAATATTGGTTGAGTGAATTCAGGCTTACGGAGAATTTATTATTCCTATGAAACACAAGATAATAAAATTTTCTACGAATGGATGAATAACGAGGGATTTTTTTGCCTTATCAGCTGAGTCACCACCACAGGCAACCAGACCACGTCACATGACCCCATAGCAGTTTTCCCGCAGCAGCCCAGACACACTTTAAACTTCACAACGTCAGAATTTCCCACATGAGGTGATCCTCAGTCCAACGTTTCCCGTGCACGGATTGTTTAAAACTTTCTTTCCGATAAGTGACCGCACTGAGGGACAAATCAGGCAGAGCTGAGTATAAACATGTCCAGGCTTTGTTCACATTGTATTAATACAAGAAGATTAAGTATTATCAGTGTGACTCCTTCGCCTTCTAATTAGTGGTTGAGTTTTTGTAACACTTACCGTATTATGACGCTACAAAGAAAAACCTCATATTACATCACAAGTCCTTTTCTGCTTGCACTTATCTTCATTAACTCTTCATCATTTACAGGAGAACAGGAGTTAGAATTCCCAGTAAGCCATGTCTCACCTCAAAGTTGACTGATAAATTCCTCTTTAGGGCGATTTCGTACACCAGGCTTATCTCTGATTTGCTGGCATCAGTGCCGTCCTCGCTCTCCTCCTTTTCCTCTGGGCTCTGAAACGAGGACAAAATCGCAGGTTATAAAAAAAAAAAACCTGAAAGTGGACATGATGTTAAAATTCTTATTATTCATGACTGCTCATTGAACTGCAACTAAAACTAAAAACTAAAAAACTCAAGTGTGACCTTCACCTGCAAAGCTTTGGTCATTTTGTAGCTGGTGAGTGTTTGTGTTATGATTTGGTCTTATTTAGTTTTGTATTTCAGAGTTAAGGTTTCCATGTTTTAATTTCTCCTGTCCATCCTAGTGTTGCTTGTTTCCCTAGTGTGTTTGTATATTAATGTTTCCTAGTGTTTTTTTAAAGGCTTTTTGTGCCTTTATCAGAGAGCCTTATCTTCTGCCTTTTTGTTTTGCTTAATAAACATTTTTGGTTTTCTGCAATTGGGTCCACCTCCTATGTTTTTCCAACACCGTGGCAGTTTGATACATCATGTTGTTTTTAGATGAGCCTGACTAGCACTCAGATAAGAAGCCAGAGGAGGAAAAACACTCTGATTTAATATCCATCACTTGTTTGGGATCTATAATTAGATCACATATAAAAGTTGACACAGTATAACCTACTTAAAGTTATCAATTTAAACTTTGTCTGGCTTCATTAGAAGTGCTGACTCAACTTGCATCCTCACAGCGGCTCTTATGGGCTAAAGAAAACAGCAACAACAAATCACAGAAGAGAGGTGCAGATAAACACACAGTCATACTGTACAGAAGACAAAGCTGTTGCTTTATGTGCAGCTATGCTTGTTATTCAAGCAAAACTGATATAATGTCTCTCTCGCATTGTTCTAATCTGAATGAATAACTGGTCAAACCTTGATATAACTAAAGACATCACAAGAGACATTTTATGTAAAGGTTTTTACTGAAATATGAAAAGATCTTCTATTTTGTCTTTCCATCTTTCAAATAAAAAACCCCAACTGTGACCCTTCACATATCAAAATCAGAATGAACCACCTACAGGGTGGATGTGAGCCATGCTGCTGCAATGAGAAGCCAGTCTGTTTTTTGATACGATCTTTATCTGCTACAGGATTAAGATTTATTTCAGGACATGACTGGTGGTCCTCGGCCTGAAAAGAAAGTTCTCTACACGGTGTGGTCCGATCTAACACAAGAATTTCAGGATCAAAACTCTTTGTTCTCTTTGTGATATCTGTTCTCTGTGATCATTATTGGGATGTAACATGTTTCTTATTGATTGATAGGACTTTATTGTCTTGCATCACATCGGCTCCATTTACAACATAACAAAGAAAGACAAGATACAAAGATGGAACGTTTTCACACAACGTTCAAACACCAGACAAATATTCAGAGGGGATCTGGGATTCAGCTCCGTATTCTGTTTTAGGATTGACTGGTGTACTAAAAAGTTCTTGAGTGTGACCTTATTAAAACGGGGGACCCCATACCTCAGGTTTGATGATAACATTTCAAATTCACTGTTCAGGTGTGGTTAGGGTCAGAGACAATTCTGTAAACCAGCCTTTACGGGTTTTTATAGCAGGCTGATGCCTAGAGTCTCTGAAGTGGTTGGCCTACAATTACTATTATAAATGTATTTATTAGGCCTGAATGATTTTATTATTGTTATATTAAAGAATGCCTATTATCCACAACTCAGTTTTTATGTCCATCTGCTGTAGTTTGTTTTTTAAACAATACTTGTGTTTGAAACATTTCCCTCCAGAAGCCAAACAGCTGTTTTATAAACCACTAAATTCGCACCAATCAATCTTTGAGCAGCTAATAGTTAGCTTTGTCATCATTTGACTGCATCAACAGGTTTTTGAAGCGTGGCTGTTATACCTGGGTGTCCCTCAAACAGGTCAAATGTGCACATACTAAGAGAGATATGATTTCTCCTTTAAATTCTATCATTTTAAAATGTATTGGGATAAATTCAGACTTTGGCTATGTGTTCATTGTAACAGCTCTAGTTGCTATAACAACGGCATTGTGATTTATTGTGCAGCACTAAAAAAATAAATTAAAAAAAGGCTCAGTTTTGTGTTTTAATTCGGCATGAAGCACAAGTATTGTATCAAAAATTTATTAAAAAAAAAAATTTAATTAGTGTAAGTGGTAAATCAACAGCATGTTTGTGGGATAACTGTGTGTTTTTATTCCATACCTCCAAAACAATTTGAGATTAAAAATGGAGGAACACTGATTTAAGGTTGCTCTAAACTTAATGTCTGAAAATGGATTGAACTCAGTTTGATTTTTCTGTTGATTCTTAAGTCAGTTGTGTAAATCAGCCAGACTGAATGTATCAAATGATTTTTAGTAGATGATGTTATAATGCTTTCTAGTTCACTCTGAATCTCCCATCCAGTAAAGAAACCTAGATAATGCCACTTGGATCCTTTCATCAGCTCCACACCAAAGGGCTTTTTGCTGCCAACAGTCTATGGGAATGCAGAGATGTGTCTCTCGATCTTTATCTTCCCGTGTCCAGCTCTTTGTTTGATTGGCTCTGAATGGCTGCTGTCTTTCCCTTTGGGCTTCTTCTTCCCTTCTCCCGCTTCATTGTGTGATCTGATCTGACCCATGATTCATACAGACACATCTCTTGGATATCACAGGAAACACTGTCACGTGGTAGATGGACCTGATGCACCAGGGGGAGAAGACTTCCCATTGATGAGCGCCCTTGTGTGTATGTGTGTACTGTACATTTTCAGCTTTTTGAAATGGATGTATTGAGGTATGAGAAAAAACCAGAGTGAATCACTCCACATAGCCTTGTTCACATTTAAAGGGATACTTCATACATTTGCATTAAGCTTTGTATCATTAGAAACCTGGTAGTATTTTTAAATGGTCGTTCATCCCGCCCTCATTTTCCCCTGAGATGGGAAATCTTTGTATTTGTAAGTCTGAAAAGGAGCTTCCAGTGACGCAAAAATCGTTATTTTTGCATCACTGGAAGCTGTTGTGGTTAGCGGGGTGAAACTACAACTCTAGTTCCTTATATTTTCGACCACTGAAGCTACAGACCAATCACAGATCAGTGGGTGGGAACTCACTACTAGAATCAAAACTTAACGTCCACCATATTGCTTGGAAGCTATGCTAACAGGCTCTATGGAGAAAGCTGATAATGGCGAGAAAATATAAATATAGCGGCGAGAAGGCTGCTGCCGACAGGCCGGCCTTGTGTTTTGGCAGCTGCGGCCGCTGGCTGCCAAGGCCACCACTGGTCGCTGGCCGTCGCTGCCAGCTCAGCAGCCGAGACATAAGGCCTGCCTGTCGTCGCCGGTGAGGACCAGTAGCCCATGCCGGCTCGAGCTGGGGCAGACTGATAGTGTCGGTGCGCTCACTGTTTGCCTATGGACACAGACATAGAGTCTGTTTTCTGCCAGTAATTTCCAAGATACCAATTCAATTCTGGAAGAAATCTCAGAATCAGTTGAGGAAACGGCCTTACGTGTAAATATGTCTGTAAATGTTTTCATTACTATATTTCTACTGCTATATTTTATATTTTGGCGAAATTGTAACGACTGAATTTCCCTCTGGGATTAATAAAGTATTTCTGATTCTGAAATAGAGGACCTTAGTGGGAGTGGCCTGCGGTGCTGTGCATTCTGGGATTTGGTGTCTTTCATCCACATGAGCCAAAAAGACACTTTCTGCCTTTTCTCGGCCAAGAAGGCACCAACTTCAAAATGTATTTCACATTATGACCTAATTTTAAAACAGATTCATGTTTCAACAGGTGAAGTATCCCTTTAAGTGTATTCATTGTATGTGTGGTCAGACCTTGTGACCCCCCCACACTTCTCTACTTAATAAAGCGTCTTTTTAGAGAGTACTTTGGAAAAGTACAAGTGAGAGAAGAAATCATATAGTGTTCTGAGACACTAACTCTCGCCCTGAAGGATCCATTTGAATGAACAGTGACGGTGGGCGTACAGAGAGCCTCACATTCACATCTATGCCCATGAGCGTGGCTAAATGCTTCTACATCAAAAGGATGTGAGAGAAGGATCTCCCAATGGACCGAACAATACAGTCCTTTGAAAAGTAACTGTTTATTATTGAGGCAATAATTTCACAGATCTTAATATATCTTCTTCCCCTCAAATGAACCACTGAAATGTTGTCCTAGAAACTTCACTTTGCATATTTTCCCTCAAAAACATCAAGTCAACCATTCAGGGATGAACTGTTTTCACATCAGATATTATTGAAGTCGGACTGATAGAGGAGATTTTTTTTTAAACTGATACAAACAAAATGAAAATATTCTATTTGGAACAGTAACAATAACTAAAAGACATTTTCAGTCATTCCTTAGTATGGCAACATCTCTTGCTTTTCTCCTTTTTTCCCTCTTGTTTAACAACATTTCATATCTCATCAAAAAAGTCAAATGTTCTGCATGTTTTGGTGTTTTTTTTTAGCCTGTTTTCAATTTCTTCTGGGTGTGGTTTCCACATAACCAACGTGCAGCTTTCTCCTATGATCTTACACATAGTTTTACATTGTCTACATGTGCCTCATTTCTATTTTTGAATAATACATTTGCTCTTCAGGGAGGCTAATTTAATCGGTGCAGATATTATAGTACATATAACAATTTTTTGAGCTGGGCTGGAAAATACTTCTATTTTTTTTTTTGCATTGATTTGACGATGAAAAGGAGCTACAAAAGGCAGATTTTTAAAAAACTTATTAAAGAAAAATATAATTTCTAAACATATTCAACCGATGCTAATGTGAACAAACGTCTTCTTGAGTGATGTCATGCTACATGGATTTGAGACAGTCCTGAGAGTATTCTAAACTACGAAATTGGAGCACTCTCTGCTCGACAAAATACGTGATGACACAATAATTCATTACCAAGAGTTTTTTTTTTTTCTTCACAAACACATGAAAATAAGTCATGTTGGCTAATTTGATAATATACTGTATGTATGCAGAACACAACTATTATTGGCAAATATCGACAAACAGATACATCAGTCAGAGACCAGATATGATCGTTTATAGACGATCAGTAACACACAGGGATTTACAAATTAGTCAACAATTACAACATTCTAAATTTGTATGAAGCCTGAAGCCATTCTTAGTTGTTTTTTGTGTTTCCTAGGGTTACATGTTGTTGCTCTACCTTTGTATAAACACAACACATTTAGAGCACCACTGATGTTTATCTGTGGTCTTCCTTAAATCAAAGGTTTGACAGGTCGTGGTTAAAAAAAGGAACACTACTAGCCCCAGGGTGTCCACACACAAACACGTGGAAGGGGCACAAACACACACAAACACACACACACACACACACACACACACACACGTTGAGACAGCATGACAGACATACACTGCAGACACAATGTGCCTCAATTTGTAAAGCAAGACTCAGAAGCAGCAGCAAACAAAGAGCACATTTATGCAGGCTGACGCCACAAGACAGCGAGTCGGGCAAAGTGAGAAGAGCCAAAGCGTTTTGAATAACCATCAGCGATGCCAGGCGCTGAGGATATGGGGTAATTTGATTTCCGGTGGGAGATGATAACAACAGTTAACAGCCATGCCTGAGGGGAAACTTTGAAAAGGTGCAGTGACATTGGGAGGAGGCAGAAAGAAGAAAAGACAGAGTAAAGAGAAACTTGGAAGAGAAAAAAAGCACTCGAGCCAGGTGTCAACTAAACTATGGAGACAGCATGGCTTTAATGATACATTAGAGTAATAAGAGCTGGAGTGGATTAGGATTAAATCTGATGAAAGCTGGTTACGCACTCATTTTAGCATCTGCAAAAAAACATGTGCTAAAACCCTTTAAATAGAGTCTCTGTGGGGAGGCACAAACCCCTTTGACTTTTCATTAAAGGAAGAGTTTTAAAGCACATGGGGGTCAGATAGATGGCCCGTCATTTGATGAGAAATCAGCCACAAGGTGACTAAAGTGCAGAAGGCAGGAGGTAGTGATGGTTACGGAATCAATGAAGAATGACCTTTTATGAAAAGAATGATTGACAGAACATCAGATTGGATGGAAACAGCTTTATAAGGCTGGACTGTGTGCAGACAACATAACTCATTACTTTCCTTTAAATGTTTTCAATGAAGTTTCAACATATGAGCTAAATTGTACAACTCACAATAAATAAATTACTTAATAGACGGTAAATTAAACTGCCCGACAATGCTTAACCATGGCAAATTATAGTCAAGCAATATGTCACAAATAATGTATCTAAAAATCAGAAAAAATAAACATGACATAACATGAGCAATATGAGTGGACAGAGCTTGATTTATCGTATGACTCTCAAGTCTCACATGGTTCAAATGAAGCACAGTAGTATAATTCAAGTCAGTCCCACAAACATCCACCTGTGTTACTTAATGCACACTTGTATTAAAACTTGTATCAACAATGGAAAATGTATAATGTCGGTATTGATACACTAAAAATGATCTCCTCTAAAGATGTACTTTTGTGCCTTTATTGTAGAGATAGGACAGTGGATAGAGCTGGAAATCAGGACGAGAGAGAGAAAGAGAGAGAGGGGGAATCACATGCGAGAAAGGAGCCACAGGTTGGATTCAAACCCGGGCCGTCCGCTTGGAGGAATATAGCCTCCGTACATGGGGCGCATGCACTAACCACTAGGGCTACCCACGCCCTAATAATCTTCTTTTTAAAGGAGAATTTTTATCAAAATGACATCTGTATAAAGACATTCCTTTATCTTCTTTTAAAGCAATGAAACAACATATTTGCAACAGGTCTTGTAAGATTTATAACAATATTGATGTGACAATAATTATAGTCGTGTCCTGACTAGTAAAATATATAGCCATTACCGTTGGGTATGATTAGTCTAAAATGGACAGTCACACAGAAGTCCTTTTCAGCAAACATTGACAGAAATATATTAAAAGGTGTTGGGAAGGATTCCGTTAGTGGTGTAAGTCGATAAGCGATCGTTGGCGTTTATGTGATTCTTTGTTTACCTGTGGGGGGCGTTCTGGGATGGGTTCGTTGCGCAGGGCTTGCAGGGCCTTCATGGCTGCGTTGTGTCTGGCTGCTTGGCGGGTGCGCCCATCGCCTATAAACTCATGACTCCCCACAGACAGCTGCACATAGAAGATCTTAGGAACAGGATAATGGTACCTAGGAAAGAACAGGATGAAGACATGCATTCATTTATGAAGATGTGGATTCTATATCTTAATTTTTAATTCTATAAACTAGATAAATCATTTACAACAAAAGGCAAGGAAGAGTCTCAGCCTTTATGAGCCAAGTTATCAATTCAAACCGTTTACACCGCTCCAAGTTTAAGGCCCACCCCTTCATCAGGGTCAATTACTACATAATAGCCTGTTGGCCAACCACTTGACAAATGTCTCACTATTGAATCTAATCTTAGTGTTGCTTAACAAGGCCCAGGGAAATATATATCCTCTCCTCTTTCTTCTGGCCCCGAACATAGATTTTCCCCTTTTCTTTGGGTCATGACAGAGCGGGACTGAGCCATCAGTGAGCAGATTTAGAGGTCTGTGAGTCCGCGTGTGTCATACCCCCTCCTGGGTTGGGGGGAGAAGGGCTGAGAATGTCTGCCAGATCGACGACAGGGAAAGAGAAATAGTGGGAAAGCTAACAAGAGGAGAGAGGAATCCAAACTTTTTAATATCCGTCTCCATGCCCTCCTCCTTTTTTTTTTTTCCCAGCTAGTATTCGCTTACACACACAAGGACGCACAGCCAACATATTTTATAGAAACAAATGGATAGCAGCAGTTTCGATTTATGGAACTGTGTCCGATGCCAAAATGTATTCAATAATTTAATGGCGTTTATTACACTACATGCTGGAGAATATTAAAACCAGCCCGACAGAGATGCAGATATGTATTCATTTTCAGCTATACCAAAACATCCTACTTGGCACTGCAGCTGCTCAGAGATGTGAGATTTAATACTAAATTGGAATGTGGGGAACCCAAGAAGCTTTAAAATCCAAGAAGCTCAAGGAAAATTGGAGTGCACTGGAAACTCTTTATTTCAACAAAAGCACATGAACAATGAACAATGTTTGACATTTTACAATTTTGCAAAAAATCAAGTATATCCTCTGTAAATGTCTCTGAGTCATGACTGTCTACAATGACAGAGAAGGGTGAGTCTGGCCAGCTGTAATGTTGTCAGAGCTGTGTTTACATCATGTTTACATGAACGGGACGGCGTATAAAGCTGTGTTAGTCAGGGACTAGAGAAAAGAAGAATAACGTAGCCACCAACTATCTATACTATATAACATAGCTATGAGTTAACCAAAGTGTGCTAACATTAGTCTGCTAACACAACAATGCAGACCACAGGCAATTGCAGCTCGAGCAAAAGACAATTTTGTAACAGTGCTTAATTATGGTGCGTTATAACTGATAAGTCCTTTGTGCGACTGCGAGGGGAGGGGGGTTTGGAGATGTGATGCTGGAGGAGAGCGGACGCTTCAGTATGGTGGAGGTGTCTACAAACAGCATTTTGTTTTGGTTTAATGCTGGTGCTCAAGGGCGACATCTACTGGATCAAAAAGTCACACATTCTTCATTTAAAAGGCTTAATATGCAATTTTTCACACTTAAATGTAATAGAAATCAAGTATATCCTCTGAAAATAACTAGTGAGTCATGACTGTCTACAATGGGTGTAACACCCGAGTCCCACTGTCTGTGATGCTTTCCGAATTTTCCGAGTCCTATCTTCAGTTTGTTTACATCGCCCGGACGGCCGGCCGGCTCATCCCCTCGCGTATAAAAGTTGTTTAATTGAGGGACTAGAGAAAAGAAGAATAACATACTGTACTCACTGCTTAATTGGAAATTGAATGGCGATCTAGGACGACATGGATGGAACGCTTTATTGATCGACCCTCCAACAGAGTGACGACCACCGCTCACATTAACTATGAGTCCAAAAATAGGCTTGTGCATTACGTAACATTTCAATAGCTGCATCATCACTGTAAAGCCCATTTCTTATGGGCATAAGAGGGTGGTGTTAATAACGTTTCTATCACGAGTCCCCTGCAAAACTGGTGGGATCTTCATGCATGTTATGATTGTTCAGTTCTTTTGTTTATACTGTGAAGACATGTACCATTGATATAAAGGCAAAAACTGTCATCAATGTGTAGGACTCTGTTGCTTCATCTGCCATCTTGGGTGTGTTGTAAACATTATGGACTTCTTATTTTTTATTCCTGCCTCCTGAGGGCAACTCAGGAACATGTCAGGGGAAGGTTGCCCTGAAGCTTTTCAGAAGTAGTCATAAGAACGTGTGTGAAAGGGGTTCATGACATGTCTTTAAATAAGGATTGTGAGCTTCACTGGGGGTAATGGCGACTTGTTTTGTCAATGTACCAAAAGTACCTTAGATTCAATATGACTTTGGTCTGATTTTGTTAGCTTTAGGCATCATTCCTATTGGCAAAAATAACACAGAGATCACCAATAGTATGTCTTGAATCTGGACAGCAGCCGAAGATCTTTGCTCGAATGGGAAAAGAAACACGAGCAGTCAGACTCTCATCCAAATTGAAAGCATGGAAACAAAGGCATTGTTAAAACTGTGATCCAATCTAACGGCTGTACACATCCATCACAATTTAGAAAACAATTCTGGTGATTTTGGGATTTAATTCCAAAGAAATTGAAAGATAATACACTTTTTTTTTTTGGATTGTCGACAAGCTGTCTGACGGACTTGATGCTTGATCTAGCCTCATGAATCTCTGAAGAGCAATGACGCCATGTTCCTGGATCTTAACAGTTACTTTAGTTAGAGTACAGTGTTATCACAGAATATAGAAACTATGGCCAAGAGCACAAAAAAGGGTTAGTTAAATAAATTGTAATTAACTTGGAATAACCTGACAACTGACAAAGTTCCACTTAAAGCTAGTGTAACAAACGTTCAGTTTGTCAAGTCTTGGTGAACCCCAGAGACAATCTCTTATCTTTTTGCTATGCCTGTCCTGTACATGTGTTAATGGTGTTTTCTGTAGTAATATCTTCATCCTGCTGCCCTTTGAACAAACATATCACTCACTGAGATCTTTGAAGTGGATAACACAAGCTCAGTCTTTTTCTGTGCTGTTAATCACTTAGTCCCAAGAAAAATCTAGTGGCAGCAGTGAAAAGGAATAAAACTCTATGAAGCAAGAGAACATTTACTCCCTTGTTTTGTTACATTTTTTTAGGTAATAAAGAGGCACCAGAATACATTTCTCTCTGTTAAATAATCAGCTGAGAATTCCTCAAAGGAGCTTTAAGCTAAATGTATGTATCACATTTCCAACACCAGGACACTAGCAATGATGCCTCCCTACTTACAGTAAGTCTTTCTACGTAACTCTTCAGAAATCATCTGTCATCTATAAACATCTCGTGTCTTCGCTCTGTCTCTTAACCAACAGGCCCAACAATGAGTCAGCGTTTTACTCCCAAGGAATTCCAGCAGGTCCTTCTCCAGCCCACAGCCCTACTCTCATCTGTCTGCTCTCAGCCTTCCCTTGGTTGGGGCCGGCCTGGCCCTCGCACGTCAAGTGTGGCCCCAGGGTCTCAGAGGACATGCCAAGTGCAACATGGGCTCTGGCCAACAGTACAGAGCTGAGATTGGAGCAGCTGGGGCTGCAGAGCTGAGTACAGGTGCAGAAAGGAGGAGAGAGAGGGATGAGAAAGAAAGAGAGAGGCTGAAGGGGGGAGAAAAGAGAGAGAAAGGGAGAAGTAAAGTAACAGAGAACGAGAAAGAGAAAGACATGGAAGGAGGCCTGTGGGAGACCCTGCTTCACAACGTGGGAAAGTAGTGGCTTACACACAAGCAAGGCAGCCAAGAGCGCAGGCGAGCGCATGCACACACATCAAAATCAAGCAGACAAAAAAAAAGAGTGAGCATAAAAATCACGTCAGCGCTCTGTGGCTAGTACAAAAATCAGCACATGCTGGCTAGATCTGCCTGTTCTGTGTTATCAATTATTATTTGTGTTATTATTATTACTGCAGAGAGGGAATTGGACCAGGACACCTGTAGGGAGGGTGTGAAGAAAAAATAAGGGAAAAAACACCACTGTGTCTGATGATGACGTGTGTGTGTGTGTGTGTGTGTGTGTGTGTGTGTGTGTGTGTGTGTGTGTGTGTGTGTGTGTGTGTGTGTGTGTGTGTGTGTGTGTGTGTGTGTGTGTGTGTGTGTGTGTGTGTGTGTGTGTGAGCAACTGTGCGAGAGAAAGAAAAACTAACTGATGCCACAACTCAATCAAATGATAAGTCATCAGTGTTCAGCAGTGAGTAATGAATTTGACTTTGAGGTCAGAAGCTTCCCTGCAGCTTTCTTTAATGTGGGATACGTTAGTTAAAGTTTTCTATTTCATCTTAATCGTTCAAAGACGCATTCGCGGACACACACAGAGGCAGACACTGGCAGAAAACGCTGCCGCTTTTAAGCCCACACACAGTCCTAATGGGAATTCGGAGACATGGTATTGCAATTAATACAATAAATGGCAGGTTGACATTCAGGCCGGAAACTATTTTTCTCCTTCGGGATGGAAAATGATTTTTTAAGAGGGAATAAATGCTCATTCTCTCTTACTTAATGTTACACTTGCTCCTAAAGTAAACAGGATACCACTGTCTTTTAGATCTGCACAATATGTGAAAAATGTGTCACAACATCATTCTATATTGTGATAACAATATGAAGAGTGACGCATGAATAAAAATTAATGAATGGATAAATTCAATTTCTACGTCTATCTGATGTTAACTGTGTTTTACACAATACCTGTGTTTGCAACACGTTTCTACTGATTAAGAAATAAATGCGAAAGAGTTTTACCAACACTGAACTGGCACCCATTAATGGAAGGTTAGCTGAAAGCTGCCTTGACTGCTTCAATATATGTTGTTATATGATGACTAAAAACTCAGGTCAGACACAGAAAAGTACAACAGCCTAGAACCACAGAGACTATCACTGTCAGACAGGAAGGGCCCCCCCCTTATAAAACAAGAAAGCAACAGATAATGATACAAGAACTTGTATATTTATGTGAAAGTAAACTCAAAAATGGAGCCAGTAATGTAATACATAACTTTGTTGACCACTTGTGGATGTAAGAGTAAAGGGAGCAGTGAACCAGCAAAACTCTACTGGCCACCATGCATACACAAATAGTAGTATGCATTAAAAATAAAGTTACACACACACAGACACACAAACATACTTGAAGACACACAGACACACACACACACACACATACACACATCCGACATATTCTTGTAAAGGGGACAGAGCTGTGCTAGGAGCAAACGGGCTCTCCCCTCCACCAGCTGCACTTTCTTCCAATCTTCTGTCAGAACTTCACTTGTTTTCTCTCCCTCCCAGCTTCCATACTTCATTCCCAGTGTCCATCATTGATTGCTTTCCTTCCCTTTCTGCCTCACGCAACTTTCAGCTAATGCAGAAAATACACAGTGGTGTGAGAAAACAGTCCATGTAGTCAAGTAAACACAGGGCTCAAAACATCAACTGTCATGGCGTTGGGGGGGCGTATTAAAACTTATTTGGACCCAGTTTGAGGCTAGAAACCACTAATCCACATGGGAGAAGCTGATTCAGCGAGATGGCAGAGCTGCTTTGTCATTGATTATTTTCTATTTTTTGTTAAGCAATATTTGTCCATGAAACATCAGCAGACGAGTGGTGTTTAAATATGAGTTAGAATAAAAAAAAATCAGAATCTGGATTGAAAAGACAAACATTGGAGCATGGCAAAGTAAACATTTGTTGGTTTTTGATTGCATTGTCAGTCGTGTTTTTTGGTTGGATTATTTGAAAATGACATCAGCAGAATGTAACCAATTGTGTGGCCTTGTATACCGAGTATGTTTCTTTTGTTATGTTGGCCATGTATCCTGATGAGACCCCTGGTTTTATGAAAATGTTGCCTTACAGTCTAATCTGGTTGTGGAAGGGCAGATATGGTCTTTTTGTTTTTGAGCATGTCCCCCCCCCCCCCCACACCTTACTCAGTGGTAGACACACCAGGAGCCCTAAAGCGCTGGCTGAACTGATAGAATCAATGCGCACACTTAAAAAAAGAGACTATTGAGAGTTTAACAATTTAAAAATCAGATTCTTGTTAGATTGATCAATACTGCAAAATGCAGCCTTTTTTTTTTTTTTTTTACTGATAACGAAGGAAACCTGGACAAAGACTGTTCATTAAATACATTTTAGAATATAGCTTAAGATACATGTTTAATTTGTCTATTACACATTCTTAAGGCTTTGGTCTTTTATTTTAAGAAAAGATGAATAAAACTGGGAAATCACCAAAGCAGTATATTTGCTGTACTCTTCTCTGGACGCAGCTAGTCCGAGGGGGGCTGCAAGCTGAGCTGCTTCTTACGTTATACCATAAGTGATGATGCTACAGTCACTCTGCTTAACATGCTTTTTGAAAACAATCCAGCCCCACATCTTAACCAGGAGGCTTTTTGAACAGTTTGACTTGAGTAAAAATCTGGTGGGCTGGATTCTCACTTACCTAACCAACAGGACACAGACAGTCAGGGTAAATGGGACTCTGCCTGACCTAAAGTGCACTTCCACTGGCTCTCCACAAGGGTGTGTGCTTTCCCCCTGTTGTTTATTCTTTGCACAAATATCTGTCAGAGCAGATTTCATAACAAATCTATTATAAAATATGCCGATGACTCTGTTGTTGGAAGTCTGCTTCAAGAGAATGAGAGTAGCCACGGCCCAGTAAGACACCAGTTTGTAGAGTGGTGTGAGGAGTCTTACCTCTAGCTGAACATATCTCAAAACTAAAGATATGATTATTGATTTCAGAATATTGAGTATTGCAATCTTAGAAACACCTTGGGACTGTCATTGATTGAAAATTGAACTGTGAAGTTAACTGTGAAGTGGTGTGTAAAAAAGCTTGTTTAAGGAAACTGTCATACTTTCACGTTGACCGAACCATAATGACAATGTTTTATTGAATCAGTCTTGTATTTCTTTTTGTGTCATGGTTCTGTCAAACATCTTTAAAAAGAGAGAAACTCCTTCAATCAGATGGTTAAAACGGTCCAGTCGTCTGATTGGTGAGTCACAGCTCTTCCCGGCATCCCTGTATACGAGACAGATGCAGTGGATAGCTACCTCGATTTTAAATGATGCTTCCCACCCTCTGTTCAGCTTCTCCCCTCTGGACGGGGGATTTCAGTCCCAAGGTGTAGAACAAAGCGGTCCAAAATCGGTTTGTTCCTGCTGCTAATACTGAACTGAACAAGCTGTAGCCGTATTTGCACATACACCTTTATTTATTTATTTATTTATGGCCAAAACTTATTTTTACCCTGCCATTTTAATATTCTCTCCCTTATGTCCTGATTGGTGGAGCATTGAGTACTTCTATCATTTTTAGGTTTTTATCATTTTTGAATCGGTTTAATTGTTCTTTTTCTCTCGAATGTGTTATTCGTGGATACATCTGTTTTGTAATCTGTGTGTCATGATGGATGTCCATCTTGCTGGCTGTGAACAAATGCTGTAGAAATGGGCTGTTAACACCGGCCTTAACAGGGTTACCTTGGTTTTTGCAGCAAGCCTCATGTGGGCACTGAAGGAACTGCACTTTGCTACAGTTTCCCTCATTTACATGTACAATGTTTTGAAAGATAGCAAAATAAGACATTGATGTTTCCTCCTCTTTCAAACTAAAAGCCCTGGTAACTGTAACCAGTAAAAACACTAAATTAAGCTCACTTGAGTTAAAAATCAGTCTCTCTTTGAGCTTGTCAGCTTTTCAATAAATGTCAGATCTATAGAGAAAAATGTCCAAAGTTTGAACCAGCATTTCACAACATTTTCTATCAAAGTACATTATTGAGACGGTTTATTGCCAAGCCCTTTAACACTCTCTCTGTGGGTTGAAGCAACTAAAAGAGATGATCTGCTGATATTTATTATTCAACAGTTTACAAAGAAGACAAAGAAAGGTGTTTAAGGCGTCAACCTGTTTCATGACACCTTCAAAGTGATACTGAGAAGCTGCAGCGGTTTCAGAAAAGCCACAACAAATGTTATTGAACCAGACGTCACCAGAGGCAGCTCTGACTCAGAGATACACATCCATTCACTCTGACGGTGCAGCATTAAAATGGCTTATGTGAGTTTCAAACTATCGCAAATCGCCGCCTGTACCCATAACAGCTATTTATGAAGAATGACTAGCAGACCCAGCATATAAAAACAGAGCTTTCATAACTTATTTTAATTAAATTGTCCAATCTGACAGTGTTCATTGTTTTTTTTGTTTTTTTACTGTCTGTTGTGGTTCCAAATTTGAGTGAACACGAGATTATAGCTCTCTTTGTGCTAGCTCTGTGATCAGTGTGCTGCCTTCCCTTCCATGCCAGGCTCACGACAAGTCCCGGCCCCTTGTAAACTGAGCCGAGCTCTCCTGTCACACTTTATTGTCGAGTCAAAGTCGTACACCAAGTAACCTTTCCAAACATGATAGATTTACAGCGCTCGAACTGACAGGTAGCACGCTACAGGGAAATAAAACCTTCAAATGGGCTTATTAAGACAAAAAAACAAGGGCTGATTTCATTATTCTAGTAATAAAAACAACCACTGGAAAATAGTCTGAGCTCTAATCTTCTTACTGAAAACAGGCATCGCGTGAATAATTCTGACTCCTTTAGCTCAGAGAAATATCAGTGAGTAATACAAAACTTGCCATTATGTGCAAAAATTACACCATGTGTGCATTTATGTGACAAAGCAAAACTAAAAAACAACTTCTTTTTTTGTGTGTGTGCCCCTTTTGTGCCAACTGCTAAGCCTTGGCTGACTGAGAGGCATGGCTGGCTCGGGTTCAGTTTAAAATCAGACCCTTCTGTCCTCATTAAGAATATTACATTGTGGCCTGCTGGTTTATGTGCATTGTCATTAAGAGGGGAAAACGAGTTGCTTTGTTAGAAAAGTGCTCCTGTGCCATTTTCTAATAGAAATGATATGAAAGTGTTATTGCCAAACCGTTCTGTCTCAGTTTCTATGCAAGCTTCTCAGCCTGCAAATGATTTTCCATTTTTGTAATTATGAAGACATTGTCTGGGACAACATGCAACATATTTGACTGGTTCTTCATCATTGGATTCTCTGCTTCATTCAATTGCATGCATTGAGTTCCCTCTGGAAAGTAGTGCGGACACATCCACAGTGAAATCAAAACCCGACTCTAGTGTTTTTATTATCTTGTCAGAAAAGCAGAAATGAAAAAAAAGTGACAAAATTAAAGACCAAACGATGCAAAAATTGGTTTATCTATCAACAAATTTGGCTCATTCTACTCTGTTTTCTTCCATTCTCATTACTCCTGTATTTCCATTCAGATCAGGTAACAACACTCTCTTCCAAACTTGTGCGCACCATCCCATCACACTGAGACGCCCCTAACTTTTGCATTTTCGAGCAGAAGTGTGGTTTGCTTTTGCTGACAACGCAACACAAACCAATTACGTGATGTGAAATACAGTTGCTCAGATTCCCCCTATTTTTCCTTTTGAGTTTTCAACTGTTCAGACCACCAAAGAAGAAGCGCAGCATCACTTAACAGAACAAACTTTGTTTTGACTTTAACGTGCTTTTCAAGTATTCAAATGACACAAGATGATAGGTGTTGTACAGCTATTATGGCAGAGCAAACCTTTCAAATGTAGCCAAACAGTGTGTCTACTGCGGGTAGGATTCGAACCAAAGTAAAAAATAAAAAAATAATAATAATAATTTAAAAAAAGTACATTTGTGATAGATATCATGATGTTTCTGTTCTCTTCATCAGTGGTACATCAAACCACAGAGAGTGATTGGGATGTGGAGTGAGTTCAAAATGTGGCTAAAACTCAGGAATCAGTTTTTTCTGAATAATAACCAGCAGCAAAATAAATCTGGCAGGCTATGAAATTCATACAGAAAAGCAAAGATAAAGAAGTATCAGTATCAGTTTAAAGGGCATACTGCAGGTATTAGGAATGAGAATCTTTCGGTGTTCCTTTCAGAATCTATTTTCGATTCAAAACAATTCTGGATTCAAAGTCTATTTTTGAATTAGTACATACTTCAGGATCTACTCCAGTCATCTGCGAGACTGGCGGAATTTCTTGCTGCTCCATTTGGCATTCTACTGAGTTAAAGAGCTAACCTTAGCACTTAGCAAGGAGTGACTGATTAGCCTAAACAAAAAGAAAAATCTTCATAGTTATGAATCTATCTAAATTCTAAGAAGAAAAGAATCTCGATTTTTAGATAAAACAATTTGTTCCCCACCTCCAGTACCAGTAGGTATAGTCAGAAAGGACTCTTAAGGAGCTAAGGTAAAGAGATAAGACTTGTGTTTTACATACAAACACCTGCTTGTACCATTAAACCGGAAGTTGAATACACTGTTTACAGTAAAGGGCTGTTAGTGTGGTTGGCATGGACACAATTTAGTAAAGATGTTACTAAGACCACTTAAGGGGCTATCTCTGAAATCTGTACCGGATGAATTTCCCAGAAGAAAAATTGAAGGTACAGTATCTTAGAATATAGGAATACAGGAATACAGTCAATGAACCTGATCAAACTGAGGGTTTTCAGCAAAGTAATATGGTGTGAACCATGCTAAGAAATAGGAAAGCTGTGTGGTCAAACACTGACACTGCACAGCTACATAGCAATTACTGTGGCAAAAGAAGGGTTAGAGTCATTCTTTTTCTCTGATGTCATGCTCAGGGACTGAAGCTCAAGCGCGGTAATAATAATGTACTGATGTTTTCCTGCTTGTAAAATGTAGCTGCAGCCAATTCAGGCACTGCTTAACTTTGATCCCCGTTAATTAGGCTGAATACTAAGGTGCTTTCTAAAGGTAACTGATCAGCTTTCAAATAGGGTGTGACTAAATGTCTGTCCTTGATGTCGACTATCAATTGTATTCTCAGTTGCGAAAAGATAGGTAAGATTTCCTGCTTTCGTAATGCAAACATGAAACACCACAGTACTACATTACCCTTTTAATAAGAGCATTTGAGCTTCCCACCCCGCACGTGACATAAGAGAAAACTGGCTGCTAAGTGAACATGATGAAGTCCCTCGACAAAGAACGCAGAAGCAATGTGTATTTGCACATTCATGCGGATTAGAGCTCCTATGAAGAAGCCTCCTTCAGTTGTATGAGCCATGCAGTCAAGCCTGCTTAAAAGCAGAATTAAAAAAAAAAAAAAAAGGTATTTCCAGTCATGTAACCTGCTTTGTAGGAAGTGGTCGAAGGTCCGTCTTCACGTTCAACACGTCAACGCAGGGGAAAAAAAAAAAAAAAAAAAAAAAAAAAGGAGGAGAGGAGGACACACATGGATACACAAACACGACGCTCCACTCAGAGGAGAGGAGATGAAAGGAGACACCAGACTTCTGTATCACCGAGTCTGTTGAGCACAAATCATTCTAAGCATTTGTTTATGTTGGAGCTGTATTCCAGTCCTCCACCCCCAGGCTGCACAATAAAACACTGCTTTATGGGTTGACCCCCATTTGTACAATTTGGACAGATTGTGCTTTGTTCTGGCATGTCGCCTGTTACAATTTATGAACCATCTGCGTAAATGCATCTGATTTACTGATCTACACAGATATGTGGTGATTTAAAAAAAAAAAAATTCAATCATGTAATGCAATAAAAAAAAAAGCTAATTCTCTGAAGTTTCTACCTTGTGGGCTTTGGCAGCTTCCTTTTTGTTTTTTTGGACCGAGGGGATGATTTGGACGGATAAGATAACAAAACTTTCTGTGATGTGCCTGAGTGGACCAAAGAGCACACAGTGTCCCAATTAAGCTATATGAGACTGTAAAGCCCGACCGGCCAGTAAGCTTTATAAAATATTAACTTGAGTGGGAGAAAAAGAGCGTGCAAAAAAAAGAAAAAAAAAGAAAAAAAGAAACACGGGGACTGCGTGTGAGAAGCATACCTCGTGGGATATCTGATACCGCCGAAGAGGAAAGGATGAGAGGAAATGTTGAATATAGAAAAGTGCTCATGGGCAGATTTGCATTTTCAGTGAGATGGGTTGGCCCAATTAGAGCTATAGATGACAAAGTATACCTGTGTCTGTGCCTCTGTGTGTGTGTATGTGGGATCTCTGTCCGTGTCTAGTATTATTCTGACATCCTGCAGGCATGAGAAAGGTATTCATGTTTCAAGGATAACTATCTTTCCATGGCAACAGTCGATTTATATTTCTTTCATGAGCATGTTAATACAGCCGACATGATGTTCGTCGTTGATTTTACAAGGACACTGCCACACAGTTATGAGGCATGTTCAGAACAGATCCTTTAGGAATTATAACCCTTGTCTGTTTCTTGATCATAAGTCAGTATCCGCATACCATAATGTTTTTAGTATACATCTTTTGGTATCTCTGTCTTCTGCAGAATGTTCAGAGATTCAAGCCTTGTTTTTTAAAATTGTGTGTGTAACAGAGGGCTCCGGTGGTCTATACCATCTAATAATGTCAGTTTGGGGCCAAAATAAAGGTAAGAAGAAACCATTCATCTCCTTTATTCTTCTGTCTTCTCAACTCTTCTTCCTCATAAGAATGAGGGAGCAGGGGGAAGTAGAGCAACAGCCCAATCTGCCAGGGGTGACTGCTAGCTCCGATCAGGGCACCTCACTCTGGCACTGCTTCCTCCATCCACTTTCTAAGAATTCTCATCAGATTTTTCTCTCCGTCTTTCTATTTTGGCACCAGGAATAGTTGCATTCTGATTGTGGGGGCCATTAGGGGCCATGTGGTATTGTAGCTAGAGCCTGGGTCTTTTGAAGGTAGCAATGCTGTTTGGGCTGTGATGGTCATGTGGTAGATCATCATATGAAGATAAAGAAGCTCTGCGTGTTAGTATGGTGGGCGGTGATGACCAGCATGGAGGGGGGGGGGGGTGTCTCTGTGAGGCTGGAGCTAACTGTCCAGCCTTCCGGTGGTGTCCTGGGACTAATTGGACAAAAGACCAGGGAAGGGAGGTTCTCACTTGACAACGTCCTGGCTCTTGTCGTCTATCGGTCTACATGGTTGGGTTGAGGGGGGCCGTGAGGGTCCATGTGCTAGGGTAGGTAGTATCGGCATTGTACCGATAAGTGGAACCAGAATCAGAATTGATAAAAAAACGATATGGTACCCAACCCTAGAGCCAACAGAGTTTTTGTTCAACCTGAACACAGCGGAAGGTCGTGCATTTTAGTTTAAATGGCTTGGCTATGAAGTTTGTGTTCCTCTTCATGTAACTTTGGTTTAGAACCTACACTATTCATAAGGAAAATATCTAGCTTACATTGCAAATTGCCAAAAAAAATTTTTACTACATAGTCGTCTGTTTTAATCGTCAACTATCTAATGGTGATTATAACACAGTTCTAATCTCTTTCAGTGAAATTCTGCCTGCTGGAGCGGGAAACAGGGTTGTAAGACAAATGACAATGAAACAAAACTGAATATTATACGACAAAATGCCTTAAGTATGAGATGGAAGAGGGTACAAATTCTCCATAGTATCAGTGGAATTTGGGAGCTCGTCTTTACAAGTGACCACCACACATATTGAGAGTCCCTTTTCAAACACTATATGCTCCTATTGCACACTGGCCAATACAACATTACTCAGAACAGAATCCTCTACAACACAGCTGACCCACATTGTTTCCTGCAGAGAAAGCAGCTGTTAGATCAGTATCTGAGCATCATCAAAGAAGGAAATGTCACAGAGCAAAACACCCCCAGTCATTCAACCCGCTATTCGTCCAGCTGACATAATGTTTCGGTCATAACCAAATGAGGGCTGGGCGGAGGTGGGCGGCTTCTTTCTGTTCTGCTTTGCTCACAGGGAAAGTCCTATCCAAAAATTACAACAGACAGAATGCCGGATGCATGTACCCATAACCCCCTGGGATTGATGCAGCAGGAGGAAAACTGGGAGGGCCATGGACAGATTAGAAGAGCCCAGTATGAGTCATTGGAATCAGGTGTTCCACTGATAACATGGGAGTCGGGGATTGTCTGCAAAAAAATTTCTGATGTCACCAGATTTCTTAATAGCAAAAGTATTTTCCTGATTCACTCTACATGTGAATCATAACGGCAGAATTTCCACTTATTGTTTCTGTAACTAACTGAATATGCTGTACAAAAAAAAAACTGCATCATTCAGAACATTTTCAGTACTTAAGAATGTACAATGACTTAGTTATGACTGCGGAATTTGCAGAGATGCTGATTTAAAAGTGGACTTTGATGGTATGAAATTATGCACAGGCCCTTCACCATAAATAAGATTCATTAAGACGCTGATAAATGCACGTTTCATATTATTGCCATATTTCCTCATCAGGGCACTTTCTGAATGAATCAATACTGGTCTTGGTGGTGATTAGAGCGCTGATGGATCAGAGCCAGGCTGCCCTTTTAATGGGCAGATTTTCCATCAACATGACTCCGGATCACTCTTATTCATCATAAAAGGTAAGGACATGGGCATATGGAAACCTTCGTTTCCCTGCAGTGTCATTAAAGTGACTGATAGTAGATAAGGCCTGTCGCTCCGTCGCATAGTCCGCCGTCTGATGAAGAGAATTCATATTCAAAAGGTCTTGCTTTCATTAATCCGGGGCTCGACTACACTGAAAGAAAGACACCTGGTGAAAACATAAGTGACCTTGGGATAAAATATACTCCGAGCTCTTTTCTGTTTCAGACGCACACACATCCCCTCACCCCTCGCGTTTCCTCTCAAAGTGGTGTAAGAAAACAAAACAGACCATGAGGTGCAGATACAGCTCGTCTCTTTTGAAACTCATCACTGTGACACATGACATTGACAGACAGTTGCTGGAAAACAGATTTTCTCTTCTAGCGCGCACACATTTGTCTTCCCCCCCCCCCCTGTTTGTTCCTGCATGGATCAGATAGTAGAAGATGTGAGCCAGATGCTAGACTGTCTGCTGACTTGACTCAGTTACCAAACACTGCGACTGAATCACTGACTTCTTCTGGCAAGGTGTTCACATTTTAAAAAGAAATCCCACACATTTGGCATCAGAGTACCTTACTTTAGGGCTTTCATGAGCCAAAAGTTTAAGTGAAAAGCAAAACAGACGTCTGTCTTCTTTGTTTATGGCTTTAAAAAGCTTTGTATGTAAAGAGTGCAGATTAAACTGCACACGGTTTTATGAAAACTTTTAATAAATCACAACATTTCAACTGTGCAGTTTACAAAATGGGTGCTCAATACCCTTAGACATAAGTGTTCTAGTATAGAATAGGGTTTTCTGCATTAGGAAACACTGCCATCTGGAGGGAGTGATATTACCTTTTGAAAATGAGTCGAGGAAATCTAAACTAACAGATGAAAACTGGCTTTATGAGCTTGTATGCACTGGAGCCACACAGCTCAGCTTGTGTTAACTGTAGACACAACTAAAGTCACCGTGTGTCTGTGTGTGAAGAGTGATCATCACAGCACTAGTAACACTATAAACTACTATGGTAGAAATAATATTTATATCAAGATGACATTTCAGCCGAACAGTAAAAAAAGGAAGAGTTTACAATTTGAAGACAGTAAATGTCTTTAACTTAACTTAGAGATAAATAAAGCGCAATTTGATTTAATGTGAGGCGTCACATCCAAAGCACTTCAGTAACATTCCTTCCCTGAGGGAGGGGGAATCATTAATTGCACTTCTGTGGCATTTTTATGGAGTTTTGGAAATGGCTGGATGGCTCCAGTAAAGCAACAACAAAAAAAAAAGACCAAGGGAAGAAAGGGAGTTGACAGAGACTGAGTTGCAGAGGCACCCCATGAGGGCACCACATTCATCAGTTTGGAAAAACATATGGAGATGAGGACCACGTCTGACACACATCAGGGCCAGAAGGATCAAAGAAACAATGCAGTGTCAGGCCATCAGAGATACATCAAGACCATCATCCTTTTCTCTTTCTTCTTCCTACGCATTCAATTGGAAGCCAGCGTACAAGACATTATAAATGAAGCGCTTCCAACATTTGCTATTTTACAGCAGCAAGATTTTGCAGCAGCACTGCACTCAACGTAAAATCCTGAAGTGAGGGTTTGGCTTTACAAGCATAATCAGAGTGACTGTGTGGAGGAGTGGGCGATACAATGTAAGTTGAACCTGCTTAGACAGGTATGACTTCATCTTATCGTAGGCCATCCTCAATCCGTGCCTGCCTATAAACATACTTTAACTTTAGGGGTAGAAATGTTACACGCTTTTGGCAGCTTGACAGGTTTGGGTTGCAGAGCTCACCTTTGGTTGAACATCCCTCTGAAGTTGTAATTAGCTCTGTAGTTGGGCATGGGCTTAGGATCCAGAGGCCTATAGATAGCTGGCTCGCCTCGCTTCATAGCCAGACCATTCAGCTCCACTGTGGGTGTTATACTGCCTGTGTGTGACAGGGAATACCAACAATTAAAACCAAAGCATTGAATATTTGTAGAATAAATCAAATAGGCCATTAGAAGCTGAAAGTTGTCCACATATTGTATGGCATATTATCTTTCACGAGCAAAAAAGACGTATTTACATTTAAGACTGGGGTGTCTTTTTTCTACTTTAATACTGCAGACATTTCTCACCTGTCTGTTGCATGCACTTTTAATCCCATAGATTCACATTGCATAACCTTTCACAGGGCTTTCTTAAATCCCATTAAGAGATGACTATGAGGCCTTGACAACTACAACATCTCAGAGGGCAGAGAGGGTAAAACAGACTAAGGGAATTAATTTGACCAGAGGAAAAAAAACATAAGCCTTCATTTAATCTCGATTGAAAGCGTCGGGGTCCGGCTTTGTTCTAAACACGGATTATTCAAATATAATCAGTGGCTTTGGCCTGGAAGCCAAAAATCCAAAATACTGAAACAGTGCATTAATGATGGAGAATGAAGTTACTTATGAAATATATTTTAATGTCAGCCCTGTTACTTCATGATTACACTTTCACATGTACACATGACAAGAGGAGACGTCCCAAAGTAAAATACCGCCCTCTGAAGTGACCTCTCCAGCTTTCTGACGATTAAAATGCCTCATTACAACAATACGATGAACAGTAGAGTGTGCTACTGGACACTGAAGGGAACAGGTTGTTTCAATAAATATTAGAGCTTCCATGATTGTGTGACAGAAGTGATCAAAGGGTTATACAAAAAAAAAAAAAAAAAAAAGCAACACATCATTTGGGAATAGTTCCAATCATCAACAACCCTAACATTATACAGAAAGATTATTTTTAAATAACTACACTTAAGTTGATGCACTTTACACCTTTTTAGAAGCTTTCTGCAAACCTTTGTTTGAAGGTGTAAATGTTAACAAGCCAAACAGATGACAGAAAAATATCCAGCTGTTACTCGGAACAAGTCAGCATGTCTGAAGAGGGGCTTGAACCCAAACATCACTATAATCACTTATTAAAGGTCACATATTATACTCCTTTTCAACAAGTTTAAATACGTCTCAGAGCTCCCCCAAACATGTCTGTGAAGTTTCTTGTCCACTCTGAACTATCAGATAATGCCTATAAACCCCTCTATTTCTACCCTGCTCAAAACAGGCGGTTTCTGTGTCTGTAGCTTTAAATGCAAGCGAGCTCTGGAGGGGAAATGGCTTGTGCCATGCCCTATTGTTGACGGTGAGAAGGCAGACCAAGAGGGCAGAACAAACACCTAGCTGTGGGAGTGTCACCCACCTGGGGGAGGGGTTACTGCCCTTTGTGATGTCATGAAGGGAAAATGTCCAAACGGCCTGCTTGGACACACATTTTCTGAAAAGTGGAGCAGACAAAAGACAGAGTAGACAGTCTTGTCTGATATTGTTAGGGACACATATTAGTGTGAAAAACACAATAAGGGGTATGTTGCATAATATGTGACCTTAAAGCAATGTTCAGGGGAGAATGATCTAGTGAACATCTTTTTCCCAATGTTTTCACACCCAGCAACTTAGATTTATCATAATTACATGGAATGCTTTATTTATTTTGCAATGTGGGACTGCTTTGGCTTTAAAATACAGCATAAATATTAGAAGATTGAACCAGCTTTCCTGCTATGAAAAGTGATGAATATTGACAAAATTAATGCAAAGCTTAACAGGTCCACTGCTCTGTAAAGATCTTTATCCCATCCTACTTTGTCCGGCTGCTACTGCCAGAATCAGTTATCTGCTGCTGAAGCTGAGGGGGCAGTGCTTGTATTTCATCACTTTCTCAAAGTATTGAACATGAATCAATCTTTACACTCAGAACTGTCTCCTTCTACCAGGCGTATGCTAGTCACACAAAATGGTGATAATAATTCAATCAGTTAAATTGACATTTTGCACGTGTAGAGTATCAGCTGCTCCATGTCAAAAACACCAGTAACAGAGAGGTTTTAATGCAATCTTTCACTGACATTCTCTTATGTTGCATTACCTGGGTTACTGTTGATGTCCACTTTAGGGGAGCGGGGCGCTGGCCTGGGAAGAACGCTCTCGTCCAGAGCTTTGGCGGCTGTGGAGTGCTGGGCCTTTTTAATGCTGGTGCCCTCTGCCTCCCACACCTGCTCCCCAAGAGTCAGCTGCACTGTGAAGATCTACAACAGTGACACCCAGAAAGAGAGACGTTAACTAACATCAACTATGTCTGAATAAACATATCTCAGAAACCCCTTAGAGTATAACCCGTAACCAATGGGCGCTTACACATTACCAGTTGAAGGCAGAAAACATACACCCCTTTTTACGCCACCTGTGCAATGAGTAAAGCGCAGAGGAGGAATGGTGTGGCTAAGCCCTTACCGCCTTATCAAGCCAATTGAGGTTTGAGAGAGGGGAGACGGTGGTAATGTGTCATGTCGGGGCTTAGAGCGCAGAACAGTGCTGTGTGTGCATTGTATGTGTGTGAGTATGTGAAGCGCCCGCTGTTTGCTCACACGCTGGTTCTTTTGCACTTCAACAATACCACAACGCAATACGAAACCACACACTGGGACACCAATATTACACCACTGCTGACGCCATGTGTATGTACAAGGGGTTAATGACAGTTAGAGCTGTGGGTGGCTCAAAATTCACTTGTAAAAAAGTACTTCAAAATCTGAAACATCAATACCAGTGAAGATGCCATAATTAAGCATGAATTACCTGATCATGAATCCAGGCTTTTCATTTCAAAAATACAACTATGAACCTGGCACTTTAAAAAGAGAAGTTGCTTAAACTTTCACAGTTTCATTTTGAATCACGCTTCGATAACAGATTTTGTGAAAATTAAAAGTCATTTCAGTTTTCTTATCTTTTCTGCTCAGTTTCAACTCCAGAGTCACCATCCCATTTGCTTACCTTAGCGTGTGCAGGGCCTCTCTCGTTGAGGAGCTTGTACTGAGGTTGGATCCTATTGAAACGGGCTAACTCATTCACCAAACACATTGGAGTTTTCTCTTTAGGGTTTGCCATGTTCTCCTGGGGCGGGCCTTAAACAGAGCACAGCAGAATGCATCATACACTGAGCAGCATGCTTAGAGCTAACAGAGACAGTATTATGTATTATTACAGAATTACTGCTGTGTATCTTGTGTCGCATTTATGTCAGAAATTCTGAACACACACAAATGTCACTTGTGATTATCGTGTCTTATGCACAAAGGTGGGACAAATCAGCAGACGGCTCGGAGCTCAGGAGGGTCTACGTTTTTCCTGAAGCCCAAGGCTGATCAGCAATTTAAAAACTGTAACGGAACAACAAATCAAAACAACTCTATAGAGAAACACACAGAGTACGACATTATCTTGTGTTGTCAAGTGGCTCACAGTGAGTGCAGACTTTACTGTTGACAACAGAGCTGCATCCAAAGCGATCAAGAGCTAAAGAGCAGAAAAGGCTTGAAACAAGGTCTAATAATGGAAGATGTATATTTACTACTTTGACATTTGGATCAGTGAAACATTTAATCTTTGTTTTAAAACCTTCTGCAGTTCCAAATTTAAGATGCAGCTGAGATGTGAATCTTTCAGGATGATAGTTATGAGCAAATAGCTGTAACAAATAGTTCACTGTATTTCCTTGGAAGGAAAACTATTCTGTTGGTTTCCTACCTGGCGATGTGGAAGACACAGGGTCGTCCCCATATCCGACTGCAGGAGCAGGGCAGGCGGGTGTGGGGGCCGGGCCTGTGCCGTTGACGGAGGGCTGCAGACCCAGGGGTCCTGGGCTGGCCATGGCCGTCGGGGGAACTCCGGGGGAGAGGCCAGGACCAGCCAGGGGTGCTGAGGTCTGTACTTTCACTTGAGCCATGCTCTATTCCTGGAACCGAACCACAATTAAAAACTTTACACTTCAAGTAAGACACCGACTGTAATCATGTCACTTACGATGGACTGACACTGGGCAAATTCAAGTTGTTCAACATAACAAAAGAAGATAAAGTAATCACCTAGTATGCACGTGTACGCACACATTATTCAGCACCAGATTTTGCACAATTTACAGCTGTTCAGTGACATTTGAGAGATTTCTGTGTGCAAAGCCAGGAAAACAGACTTCAAACTGGGCAGCTCTAGGCCTATCTCACATTCTGATCCACTGGCAGCTAATACACCCGGACAATGAAGCTTTATTTGAAGGAGCTTTGCTCGTGTTACTGCTGCAAAGCTCTGCAGAAAAAAAGAAAAAAAAAGTAGAGATTCCTGTGATAGCAGCCTGAACAAGACAACTGACATCTAATCATGTTTTATCTGTGACTATAGAGAGGTCTTAAGGCCCGTAAACACGAAGTAGACACAGGTTAACATAATCAGCGCAGTCCCCAAAAGTAGAAGAAGAAAAAAAATCACTTCTGCAGGGAGTATTTAGATGAAAAGCAAAAGGCACAGATCATTGTCGTGCAAGATAAGGAACACAATATGCTTCCATGTGTTTCTTATCGGTAAAAGATGAACATAGACATTCAAAAAGATATCAAACCGTATCACAATATCTTGCCAGAATGGCTCCATTACTGGTTAATTTTTCATTTTTGGAAAGCACTGAAGGTGTTCCCACAGAGGTCAGAGCACAGAGGTCAGAAAGAACCCAAACACCTGAGGTGAGCGGAGGTAAAGCTCATTGCACTTTGATTCGTTATTTGAAAAAACAAATGATTACATTTAAATCAGGTACATCGAGATCAGTAGCAAACCCAAATGAAGTGTGTGCAACTCTAACCTAAACCGAGTGAAAGTGTTTTCACTGAGAAAACAGGTGTCACCCAAGTCTAGTGTGCAATGGTTGAGATCATAGCCTGGTGTAAACAACACAGCAGAAGCTTGTCATAACACAAGTGATATCGGTTATTTCCTAACAGCATAATGACATGTTCAGTCTGGTCTGTGACTTTATTCATTGCATGCAATTGATTTAATAGTCCCTCTACGTCTTGCATGCCCTGAGGTTCTCGGGGTCACAATCCACCTTGGTTCTCTTCTCGCTTCTGCCTGCAACATGCACAAACACAGCTTCTAACAACCAAATGCATGGCTGTCCTGCACCTGCACACTAAGTAAGTTGAGTAAGGGGGGGGTGTTGTGTTACGGTAGGGTTGACTGGCAGTCCTACCGGGTTGTCTGCAACCCCTGAACCTACATAATATAGCCTCGACTGTGCCCAGCTTAGCATCGAGCTAACGTCACCAACTATAAAAACGCTGTTTCCTGCAAGTGTCAGCTGCTTATAACAGTTCAACACACTTGGGAAGCATGCATGCCGTCGTGAATATGTCTCTGTGATTTCGCCTGATGAATATACACCATCTAGCCTGCTCCAGAAAAGCTAGTTTAGCCGGTTAGCGCTCATCACCGCTGATCGGCCGGAGCACCCATCTTGCTAGCATCTCCACACCGCCCCATCCTCCATGGAAAGTCTGGTGAATTTCAGTCCACAGTAAAAGCATAAACGAGCAGGCGGCAGAGTAAAGAACAACCCAGATACTATCAGGCAACAAAGGGTCTCACAATTAAGGGTTTTTTTTTACCTTTGTCCAGGGCCAGACCCCAGTTACACCTCCGACATTGGCAAACACTAAAGAGAACTGGATGGAAGAGGGAACAGACCACGTTATTATTCTGTGTAAAATGGTCAAATGTGTCTTATTTGAGTCAAGATACGAGTCGTGTTTATATGGCACGCAATAAAGTGTGTGTTTTGTTTATTTTTCCAATGTTAAATATTGCATATCGCTTACTTAGCAGCGTTACAGTACGAGATAAATCCTGAATGAATCAGCCACCCCCGCGGTGACACAAAATGGTTCGGTCCTGGTTTTGCTTCCTCGGAGGATGGAACAGTTGTAACTTTGATTCAGAGCAAACACCGACGTTTTCTACCTGGCTGTCTGCACGCAGCGTTTTATGCATGCTTGATACTTACTGATTTATGCACTTTTATTCACGAATAATGCATGTTACTGCAGGCACTACATCGCAATGGGGATTCATATTCCTCGTATCTAACACACCTGGCCATTAAGACTGATACTGTTTGTGACTTTTGTAGGCTCAGTTTATAACTTTTATAACTTATTCATATTTTTTTTGAGGGGAGATTTTATTGTAGAGTTTAATTATGGATTCAATTATGAAAAGTGGAGTGGAACAGTTTGTTCCAGGGATCACTTAGACATCTACACACACAAGATATACTTCACATGACAGCAGATGATGGATGGTCATGACCAAGGGGTCCAACATGTGAAATGAACCACCAACACGAACTCCAGAGAGAACATGAGTGGCACAGGGCTAAAAAAAATCACAAACGAATGGTGGATCTTTAGTGGTTTGATGTGTACTCTTGACCACTAGATGGGGCCACTACCTCGCTTTTTCCTTGTGTCACTGGCGATTGCTTAAATGACAGGAGATTTGGATTGGTCCTGTTTTTGCACTCACATGCAGTGTGACAAGAAAAAAAAATCTGAAATAATAACAGTCATGACCATTGTTTAGGGAATAAATATTAGAGATATTAGCAGCATCAAATATGCTTTCTGTCTTAATTTAGTATTTTGTCTTATGTTTAATAATTATGTTTCTTTATTGTATTTGTAAATATGTTTGATAGTTGTTTGAAACTGTTAATTGTGCTGCTGCCTGACTTGGTCAGGACACCCTTGAAAGAGGTTTTGAACAACAAGTTTTTTGGGGGGTTAAATAAAGGTTTAAAAAAAACCCAGAATAAATAAAACTATTTTAAAACTACACAATTCTTGCAAGAGACGAGAGTGGACTGAGTTCGATTTAGGGAGAGAGAGAGGAATGAGGACCAAAGCCTCAGAACATCGGATTATTTAAATATAAGACTCAAATCATTTTAAAGCCCATTAAAAAAATGATTGGCATGATTTGGATTATTTCCATGTAGATATTGCAGCTTGGAAAATGTTTTAGTTTTCTCCATTTAGTGTTGTCCAATTGATGTAATATGTACCCTGTTAAATATAGGGACACTTGTTTCTCTGAATTAAGCTTCAAACCTCATTATTTACACCAACAGTGAGTGTCACTGTTTTAAAGTATGTATGCATACAATTAATTGAAGATTTTCACCCACTACAGGAAAAAAAAAACATCCAAACAAAGGTTGAATAAAAGTGAATCTTTGCTTTTATTATTGATTATGAAAATGAACAGGCACCTATTACATGGAGCTTGCACATCCCAGAACAAAATTTTGAATATAAATAACACACCCTCATTAGTGTTGATCACTCACAACAACCTGCAAGCTAAGAGTTCAAACCACATTTAAAAAGGAAAAGAAAAACCTAGGAACAAAAAAAAAAAGTCACATCCAAACCCTTGTAACATATTCCCTTGCATGTGTTTCAAATCTCTACCGAGCCACTGAGTGAAGGCTTCTCGTTTCCACACAAAATGCTGTTGTGACTGCATTTACACAATCATTTCAATTCTACCGTCTTTTTCTTCTAGTACAGTGACAGCAGACAAGACCATTACAAGCTATTTAAAAAAAAAAAAAAAAAAAAAAAATCATTGGTTAAATAGATGTCTTTAAGTTATCAATATAGTTTTTGAGATAGCGGTGTGCTGTGGTAATCTCCTCTACAGTATAGAGTATCATCACATTCACTCATGTTCATTCAAGAAATTCACCTAGACCCTGGAAAAAGCAAAACGCAATACAAACAAACCAAGATGGAAAATTCAAGTATCTCTGACTGGATGGCGATAAAACATTTGTTTAGGAATGGAGCGATTACAGTGTGAAAAAAAAAATGACTACGAGCCACAAAGCCTCTGGAGGTGAGCTCTGTAAAAATCCATCCAATAAACCAGAACCTAACTTATGGAAAGACTCAAAAGTTCTCACAATGTCTGATGCCAATAAGAAAAAGTAGGGTTTAAAATCGCATGCACCCCCACTGTAAAACTACGTAACCTTTTTTTTCTATTTTTAACCAGCAGTGGTGTTTGTCGCCGTCTGTACACGTCGTAATTAGCAAAAGATGCAGCCTAACATCCAATGAAATAAAGCACTCCTATTATCATTCTGCTATAGAGTCAATGCATCCTCTGCTAATTTCTTTCACATCATCCAACAATTCAAGACTTATGTACAATAGTTTCAGACATGTTATAATGTTATAACATAACAGTCTCTTTTGGTGAAAATATAGTTAAATTCAAAATATCTGATAGGTATCTTTTAAGAGGTGAGCTCTATATTGAAAAAAGTACCTGAGCCAAAACTCTGACCAGGGGGAATACCGAAAGCCTCATCTTTACCACTCCTGTAAAGACACTTCTTTTAGTCATTCGTTACCGTTTCTCAAGAACAAAGATTGTAATTCAAAAATAAAAAATAAATACAAAAAACATACTGACCCATCAAAACAGACCCCCCCCCCCCTCCTTTCAATATCAGTATGAGCTAGTTGAAAAGCAGTACAAAAAAAACAAACAACTCAAGACATTAAAATCAAATGTTTCAGAAGATTAAAGCATGAAATTTAAAAACTGAACTAGCATACAAATAAAATAAAAATGGGTTGTGCGACGACGTTCTCATAACGGACATTCGTAAAAATGAAGGAGAGGCCGCAGCACATCTTCAAAGGTGGACTTGTGAACGCTGCACAAGTTCAGCCCCTTTTTCTACGAGGTGATGTACTCAACTGAAAAACATCTGTCGTCACGTCTGGTTTATTCCCATTGGTACCGACATTCTCGCCAACAGCAGCAGGAAGTGCAGCCAGGACTCGAGTTGGAAGGTGAACAAGACAGGTGTGTTTTTCTCTTGATACAGTGTTGCAAACTAAAACCCCTCAAACCTGATATATAAGTGGAGGACTGCTTACAGAAGAACTGCAAGTTGGGAATATCATACTACTAGTGCCTTGTTTTTAAACTAGATACTTTCACAGTGCATATAATTGAAAAAACAAACAGATGAAGCATTTTCTTGGGGTTATGATGGTCAGATCCTTTCCGGAAAAACAATCAGATTTGGATTTCTCTTCGTAGGCCCAAGCATGCATCCATCACTTCTTATTGCACAACACAAGGACCTTTAAATGCACCCACACATAAACATAATAATCTTAAAACAGGAAGTATAATTATCTCGCCACAAATCCACCTCGCCTGCTTCGCTGCATTGACTACCTCTTTGACCAAAAATAACAATCCATCTCGGGTGCATCTTTATGTTCCACTACTGTCGCTCTTTATATGTTACAACCGCCTAAAACATGCATCCAACCGTCGGGGGGGGGGTGGGGTTGGGTTGGCTGGGGGGGAATGCAGTCAAGAGCCTCCAGCGCGTGGTGTCCATTGTTCCAGTCAAACGTCAGAGTTCAAAGACTGAATGATTAAAAAGTGCTTTACGAAGGTCAGTAGGACTTCTTTCTTCTACGATTATTATAAAGTTTGTACATTAGCATGTATCATCTGCGAAAGGAAAAACAGATATTAATACAGTTACATCGACTTTAGAGTTACAAGCAATAGCTCGTCTTTCCTCCAACTAAAGAAAGAAGGAAAGAAAAATGAAACATGAGGTTTGAAATACTCACCATGATACCACCATTTTGTCTTCTTTGGATTTTTGTTACACGTTCTTACATAAAAGGAGTTATCAGGCGGTCGTCTCTGCAGAAAACAACATTCAGATGAACATTAAATAAGCATTGTATTTGTAGTGATCACTGCATTTGGCATGAGTGCAAGTTTCCTACCTTTTCTTTGCAGCTGGACAACATGCTGATAATGCTAAGACAAACTGATTGCACTGAGAGGGCTGGTGACCAGTCTTCCGTTAGAATAGATAGACAGATGTGACCGTTACTATACACATGAGGGTGGACAGGTATATTCTCTCCTGTGAACATTACCTGCAAGAAAAATGACCATATGTTATTCACTTTAGTGCAATCATAATACATCTACCAGGTGATGAGTATTTGATCCCAAAAAGGAGATTTGTGAACGAAATTGAGGCCCTATTGGTAGTTCTCTTAAACTCAGGCAAGTGATGGTCAGGGGGGAAAATTCAGGAGGAAAAATAGATTTTTTTGAAGGAAAATAATGAGTTTTACTGTATTGGCACATGTTAAGCTCTGTGGTAATATGAGGCTCTGGGATTAGGACAGAGAGGCCTAGGTGGGGTGAGAGAGGGGAAGAGAGAATGGGAGACTAAGAGAGGAGACATGTTTAATAAAAAAAGAAGCCGTGGTCTATAAAAAGCATCGACGGATAGCAGCCGGTAAAAGGGTGCAGGAGTCGGAGCTGAACATGAAGATACAGAAAGTGTGATGATGAGAGGAGAGGAACTCAGGATTGAAGTGGTGAGGTTGAGAGAAAGGGTGAGTAAAGAGGGTGATGAAGGGTAACAATGGGTTGAGGCAGCGTGGCACCAGACAGGGCCTCACAGGAGAGTGCAGAGCCTACATCACTGAGCTGACAGGATGAGTGTTACAGATAGGCGCACAAGTAGAGCTGGCACTACAATGAAAACATCGAGACAATCTGAAAGCTCCTCGCTTACAGAAAGTTGAAATATTTACTCAAACGTCTGATACACTTTAAAATCTGGGGTGATGGCAAGGAGCAAAGAGACAGTTTTGAAACCTGAACAGCCCACAATCACCAGGACTCTATGGGGACCAAACTGATGTACTTAATACAATACAAACTGAACTGAGAGTCAGGAAGAAAAACAAGGTGAAAAAACATCCTTAATGATAATAACAAATACATGACCTCTATGATATAAAAACATAAAACTTTATGTTATCAACCTGGTATGACTAGGCCTACCAGTGTGCCTCACTGTTGGTCACACACACACATAGTTTGTTTGTTTTATAATGACGGTGAATACAGCAGGGCAATCCAACCAACTCCCCACAATTTGGTTACTGTCCCTTTAAACTGCTCTATGGACCACAGAGGTGTCTTATATTCAGTCTGGTGTGTCTGTAATACGATAAATACTAAGATAATGGGTATCCTACAAATATACATCATTTTGGTGTCACTCCCAGGGATATCAGCTGCAGGCCATATACATTTTGTGACTTATTTTGGCTATCAGCAATTAATTATTGCTCTGTCAAACCTGTATCTGTTTCTTATGGTGGACACACAGTCTAATGAGAAACACATCTATCACATCCTGCCAGTTGTGTGTGGGACCTCTCCTGTTAAATGCCTACTGATGCTGTTCTTTAGTATGTGCAGCTGGTTGTACCCAATGTGATTTGGTAATGCTAAGACTTTGGCTTTGATAGTTTCCATATGCTATGTAAACCTCCTGCAGAGGTAGTTTAGCTGCTGTCTAAACAGTTGTGTGGTGTGCATGTGTGGGTGTGTGTGTGTGAGCTTTGTGTAATCTATCAGCAGCAACAAGTGATGAAAGATATTTGTATTTACATTTTATTAGATTTATAAAGGACTCTGGATGACTTGTTTTTTTCCATTGTTACTGAAATCTAGAAAGATTAGTATGCAGGTGTAGGAGATATTTATAGCTATTAATAGACAAAATATTCTGCATGGTTATTGAACCCTCAGTGTTTTTCTAATGTGGCCAACTTGAATAGATTTTCATAGTTGGAAGACCAATATACAATCTATCAACACAAAACATTTGTGAACTATATGTTACAATCAAAGCTCCTCAGATTACCTATAATGTACTGCAGCAGTTAACTCTGGGGTCCAACACAGGGCTGCTTTAACAGCCCGCCCTTCCTATTTGAGAGCGTAGTAGCTTAGATTATCTAATTTTCTCTACACCGACTCACTCTCTATTTATAGACGGCCAAGCTCCTGATGAGTGAAACAAGAATGTTGAGTTAAACTAATCCCCTCAAACGTGGCTTGAGCGGATGCTCTGTGCTGCTGTCTCTGTCAGTGATTCCTGGCTCCAATGTTTCTGAGGCCAGATTCATTCCAGCGACAACTGCAGAGGTGTTGTGTTTCATGTGATTATTGCAGACACCCAGACAGTAGATACAAAGGATTATTTCTTTTGATCTTATTTGAAAATGGGTACTTCTGTACCATGCACCTGAAGGACTACTTTCTTCATCACGTTTTAACTTTGATTTACTCTGAGAAAGGATTTGTGACACTATGGAAACTGCTCCCACCCCTCTAACATTTTTTTTTTTCTAAACCTAATTACTTACTTAATTGTCAGTCCTTTGGAGAACGACAACTAGAATACAATGACAACATGCTTTTTGAAGAGGAGAGGAAACAAAGTTTCCCACATTTACCCATACAAAAACAAGCTCTCACTGAGTAGACAAACTTCCTCTCACCTGAGGTGAATCAAAAGGATATCGACTACTAAATTTGAATAGCAGCTGAAATTTCTCTCCTTCATACAGTGTGCCGGGTGCTCCCTCCATGTCTACAATCCACCTGAAATGAAATGCACAAGATTAAATGATGTCAAACAAAAAGAGGATACAAACCTAACGTGCTTCACTCAACACTTAACCAAAAGACAGGTGGTGTCAAACAATTTAAAAAATAATAACTTTAGTTCAGATTGAAACAGTTCAGTGTGTGAGAGGCTACTCAGCTTTCTGAGTTACTGCTTTTCATTTAACACCCTGTTCCAAGTACACTAAAGTCTTTTTCCCAGGAACAAATAAAACAGGACTTTAAGCAGTTTAAAAAAATAATACAGAACGTGAGAAGGATCATCACGTTTCAATGTTTTTATTTACTACACTATGTTTCAACCTTAACCTTTTGCAAACATATTCAAAGGAAATCAAGCAAGTAATACAACAAATATTCAACATCACTGATAACTCACAATATCAGGAGAGACATTTGAAACCTTAAATTTGCTAATTCCACAACAGGTTGTTTTGTTTTTGTAGTCATACTGGAAGGTGCCACAACTCTAGAGATGTCAAAATCGGTCTGTATGTTCTTCTAACATTTCTCAACAACTTCATGATGGATTGGTATTTCATACTGGACAGACGTTCATGGTGCCAGGATGAGGTATCCTGGTGGCTTTGGTTATCCTCTCTGAATCATTGTATCAATTTAAAAATGTCACTTGGTCTACTACATTTACTCATTGATGACAAACTCCCTGCAAAACTGATGGCATGGGCATGAGCCTCAGCTTTACTCTGTGTTAACTGCAAATTGCAAATGTGTACATCAGGTTATGCATGTAAATGCTTCCCAAGTCACATAACAAAAAAGGTGCACCGATTGATCCACTGATGACCCGAATGAGCGGATTTTTAGCCTGTTCGCTGTCATCTGTGACCGGCCGGTCAAACATTAATGCAACAGCCATACACACGCACAAGCCAATATGTTTGCAGTGTGGACGTGAGGGACCATCAGCAGCAGTGAAAAAGCAATGACCCACAAAGACCAACTCACATTTGCTCCTCTTGCCCGAATGTAACTCCTTATTTGGTTACATTGGGACAGCTAAATGATAAAACCTCAGCGTGTGAGTGCTTTATTAAGAAGTTTGACCTTTGCACTTCACTTTGCAGGAATTATTATGGATTAAATCTGATATTTTTACAGATGCAGAACATGATATCAGTTTTTGCAACCACAAAAACCGTTCACCAAGGCAGTGGGAAAGAGAGGCAGACAAGTAAAAGACTGAAAGCTATAGCTTAATGAAATAGTCAATGATTGTAGTTATTTGTTGGCTAATACACGATTCCTTCAGGGGTCAGGGAGAATGCAGCTGAAGAGAGTGATGCAGTGAACTTCTCTGCTTCTATGATTTGATTTCATCTTTAGCCCTTACCATGGCTGCATACTTTTAGTCTTAATATCTAATGATTACCAAAGCTCTGCATGTTCAATAGCTCTGTTCTGCTGCACATTAGTTGGTAACAAGTACAGCATGACTTGCATGGAGCACATCTCATGATCGCTACTAAAAAGAGAATCCTAAAGTGTGTAAGTTGCCAATACTGCTGTAACAGTTTGATTAAAAGCTGTAATTCTGATTCATTCCATTGACTGTCAACAGCCAGCTGGGTTATGACAGTGGTTTAGAAATAATGTGATACTCTTATTGATCTAGTGGACAAATCTATTTTCGCCTCAGTGGCCTTGCTACAGAACTGTGCTGACTGAGCTGCGAGGGATTCAGTGTCTTGCTGAAAATGACAGACGATTGTAAGCGCAGAGGCTTGATGCTTGAGTTGAAGGACAGCCTGTCAATTCAGTGTACAGTACCTCCATGGTCATAAAACAGGTTCGATGTTGCTTCACTGGTAAAATGGCCATTGCCTTCTCACAGTAGAAACCTCAAAGGAGAAGAAAAGGGAGCACTGATGGCAGCATCACAATCTCTGGCCTAATTTCTTCCAGAAAGGACACTAAAGAGACTTGTGGCTGTTGTTCGGATATATAGCCTTGTGTCTCCTTCAAATCTAGCCTTAGGCATATAATCATTTAGGGCAGCTACAAGGTCAGTGCTGTTTGAAGCTGTCCCCTCGGAAAGTCCAGCGGTCAGAGCATCTAAAAGGAGCTTCGTATTTCTCCCAGGCAGAGCAGCTTAGAGAGAGGCAGCCTCACTGTATACGAGTTACACCTGATGCAACCCACGCCTTACACAGCCAAGGACTCTGAGGACATAATGCTCAGCTTGCTCAAATTCCCCACAGCCTGGTGATTACATGATCAAGCCAACAAACATTACACAGAGCCATTTTGAGAAACGCTGCGATAAAAATATTGGGAATAAGTCTGATACAGCTTGAAATGCGCAAGGTACGAGAACGGCTAGTACATCAGTAATACACACTGATCCAATACTATAGTGTGCAGTGTCGTGCTAGCAAAGAATTCCATGTAACTTTCAGCTAAACTGGCATAAGCTCGATGCTTCTCTGATTCTTCAGCAGAAAACAAATTGTCTGTAGCAGCTGTGAGCCCCACTGCTGTGAATGTTAGCTTAGCTTGATTCGAGATGCACCACTTGTTTTTAGAATAGGCTTCTTACAGTGTTCATTGGCCACAACTTTTGACATTGGAGCAGAAGCGGTCTCCTCCTCTCAAAAACAAGCTAATCAGGTAAGAGCAAAGAGTCTGTCAATAAAATAGTACCTATGCAGGATTGATGTTTGATAGAAGATATGTTCATTTGATCTATTTAATGAGTACTATGAAGTTATTTTTATTCAACTATGATGCTGCAGGATAGGAATGTAGTCGATATCTGCAGATTTTAAAATCAGGTATCCGTTTAAGGAAGAAGAAAACTGGTATCTGATCAGTGCTTTAAAGCAATGAGTAAGGTATTTTACCTGCTCTTTTGTAACGTTAACAGACAAAGAGTAAGGTATTTTACCTGCTTTTTCTGTCTCGAGATAACACTTGTTATGAGTTGACGCTATACAAATAAAAATTGATTGATTGATTGAACAGTTTCCTTGTTTGCAAGGATTTACCCATTTCAGCATCAAGCTCAACTGCATCACACAGATGACTGATAGATAGATCTCAATCGAATGAGCAGAACTAAAAGACAATGTGTACCAAAACAAAGAACACCTTATCACTTTGACACGCACATCACTGTTACGCTTGTTTTCTAAAAAAAAAAAAAGGGATACGCTGAAGTTTGTACTTAAAGCAGGAACAGAGTATCTGTATCTTACTCCACTGGGACATGTGGTTAAACAAGCAAATCCCTACCACTGTCAGTCATTATGACACTAAACTACTTCATTAGACCTCTAAAATCAGAGCTGAAAAAAAAAAGGCACACCCATAAATACCATGTCAAACCTCGGCTGCACTGAACTCGGCAGCTAGATAAACAGGTTTCAGAGTCGTGAAGAAACAAAACATTGATCTTGCATTGTTACATAATGTTCTTAAATCAACCAGAGTGCACTGTGATGCTGTATACTGTATAGCTGTACAGTAGAATGATGTCCATAAAGTTCTCTCCAATCCATTCACAGGACCACACATCATATCTTCCTTTCTGCTTACCAGACACAATTTGGCTAACTCAATCAATCAATCAATCAATAAATTTTTATTTGTACAGCGTCAACTCATAACTCAGTCAGTCAACATAATGACTGGCTTTTAAGGGAACACCAAGAAACCCGGACAGAAAGGTCAGCTAAGTAGCCTCTCTCTTTCCTGCTACCCTAGCCCAACTCCTGAATGCCAACTTCTAAATATTTTATGAGGATGAATAGCGACACTGTGCATTAGAGACACTCCAGTGACGGGCCAAATCTGCCAGTCTCCCGAATTCTTCCACACCAGCCACAGCTTAGGCTACAACAGCTGTGTCTTAAACCCACTTTCTACTACAACTCAAACAATGTGTGGGTCCAGGCATAGATATCAACATGACATTTTAACAAAGCAACAGACAATTTATGGTTCAGTCATTGCCACGAGTCACTGGCAACAGGTAAAAGGTGATTTTCTTTGTTGCCATGCTAAAACAGATGAATTAAAATGTAAAATAAACACTTACTGTGTAATGGTGTTCTGTACACTTTTTTCATTAAGCGTCATTCCTGGGGGTGGATCATTTTGCAGGGCTAATAATTCCTTTTGTAGCCTTTTCTGTTGGAGACAACATCACAGTGACAATACATAACAAGCCGAGGCAAACAAAATTAATTAAACTTTAATGTGAACAGTGCTTTTTTTGTTGTTGTTGTCATCGCTTCCAATACCGCACTGCTGAAAAATGCTATTTGATTCGTTTAATGACGTCACGATTATAGAGGTAATTGTAGTTATGGTTCAACTCCACCCTGACTGATACGACTCGTTCAGCATGAAGGAACCAATTTATGAACACTGAAGCGATAAGGAACAATCACAGCGCGTCAATATACATTATTTAACACAGTCGTGGTATGTTAGGTAAGGAGAAAAAATGTCACAGCACATGCACCTGTTCAACCAAAGAGGAAACTGGAACTAGTCAATCTGCGCACTCGTCTCGTTAGCTCGCTTACGTCAACGTCAACCAAATAGCAGTAAGCACTCGTTTAAAAAAAAAAAATATCGCCAATGAATTTCCACTCGTAACAATAACAGCCCTTGAGGCATCATCCACTTGGCCGCTGCGAAAAAGACTCCCTCGCCACTCAAATATCTCAAACCTGTAAGCAGGAAGCAGGTTTTTGTGGGTGATGATGGGCTAGTTGTGTTGCTAGCACAGACCAAGCGCTTTCGTCTTTGCTGATAAATGACGTCGCTTTTACCCTAATGTCATGGCTACTTCGAACAAATACACGTTCCTGAATGAAGTAGGTAATAAACAAGCACATAGTACAACACTAAAGGTCAGTTACATTGTAAATATTCGACCGTAGGCGATTGTGTTCTTACCTGCATGGACGCCATGATGGAAACCCCCCTGCATCAGAGAGGAGGACTGTACGTCACGAAGTCACGTGAGACGACTTGTTTTTGACAGAAGACAACAATCCACTGATGTGCACCGTCAGATCAAGGACTCCGCTTCAATGCTCACTCATTTTCAGTCGTTTTCGGACTGTTTAGCGTTGTTATTGCTGAATTTCATTGAGAGGGAACATTTGAAACAAGGAAGATTACAGCTGAGGTCAAGCAGGACGTGAAGGAGGGTCAATGACCTCTGCTCAGGGAGCGATGACCTGCTTGCACATCCCTGATACCTAAACACCAAACATAACATTTATTTTCGTTCCTACTTTTCTTACTGCTTTTAGTAATAAGTGTAAACTTAGAAAAAAAGTTTAACCCTTGTTCAAGTAGTTAAAAATAACTTCTGCGCTCCTAGCGAGGCGATGCATTCTGTTTCAGTGGATTCAGGAGAAGCCTCCATCAGTCACAGAGAAACATTGAAGGTTTTTCCTGTGGAACACCTCAGAGCTAAATTAAAGGACAATAACAACCCTTTTTTTAAATAATATTTGGCAACCCTTCATAGATTATCTTCCCACTGATGTGGTTGGCTTATTGCAGAAAGGGTGCCCACACTTTATCTTCAAAAATACGTCATAGTCATGTTTTTCCCTTTGACGTGTAATTTAGGTAGATAAGATTGTATCTGATATATGTTATTACGACCCATGTATGTTATTATTTTTATTTTTATTTTTTTAAATATATATATTTTTTCCTTAAGTAATTTGGCTATGTCTGTGCTGTCTTGTTCTGTGTTTATGTTAAAAAAAATGAATAAAATATATATTAAAAATAATAATAATTAAAAAAATCTCACTATGCATTAATACTCGTAATTTTTCTCCATTCATTTCACTTTCCATTTATTAATTGTCTCAGTAAAAATTCCAAGAACAAAGATCTAATTTATTTCCCTATAGAAAATAAGAAGCTGCTTTATCTAGATCACATATCCTTAGTTTCTATAGGAGCAGAACTTGAAATGGGGTAAGTCATCCAAGCATCTGATCCAACTGCGGGAGACCTTAAAAGATCACATACATTTACATTTTCAGTTTACTTAGATAAGTTCTCAAGCAACATTGAAAATTCTTTTGATGACCCTTCATGAATTGATCATTTTAGAAGTGTTTAAAGTATAGCATACTTGAAAACACATTTGTGTTTTACCAATGTTTCCTGGCTGTTAATTTATTTCACTATCAGAGATCAAACACATCCTCTACTGGGTAATTATTATTATGTTGACATAATGGCCATCTGTCTAAAAAGCCTTTTACACAGACATCATCCCAGTTAAGTCCAACAACTAATGTGCAACATAAATTGTGTATTTAAGTGTAGGCCTATATTAAATCTCTGCACACTGTTCTTTGAGGCGTTTCAAATAGCAAGCTAGAATTTGAGATAGTATTAAAGAATGATGTAGGGCTGAACGATATTGGAAAAAACTGCCACTGTGATATTCTTTCTGCCTATTGAGATATGAAAAATACAAGAAGTTATATACCAAATAAATCTAATGACTTTGTATGGGCTTAAAAGAGGACATATTATACCCCTTTTCCACCTTTTCAAACAGTCCCTTTTGATCTAAATGAAACAACTGTGCTGTGCTTTGGTCAAAATATAACAAGAATCAAGCACCAGAGGAGGTTTGTGATCCTGTATTAACCTGAGGGGGGTATTCACAATGCCTCGTAAGTACTAAAAGTTGCTCCAAGTGACAAAATTCTTAGAAATTTCTTAGAATCAGGACATTTTCTAAGAATTTCCCCTTAAAGTAAGGACTAGATCCTTGTAAAGATGAAAGTTATTCACATAGCATCTTAGCTCTTAAGAGAGACTGGCTTAAGAGTTTCTCAAACTGAGGAAAAATTAAGAAATGTTCTTTGAACACAACATGAAGAATATTTTTGACTCATAGAATTTGTGCAGACATTTCAACCCATCTATGACTTCTTCGCGTGGAAAGTGAGAAAAGCATGTTGATTTTCTCTACATGTAGTTACCTCCACAGGTGAATCCAATCACTAATTAAGGCTCTTGACCTGTTGCTATAACTCTCAGCATGTGAAGAAGCTGCTGAACAAGTAGGCATGTGATTTCAAACATTTATATACTTTTAAAGTAAAGTAAATTATCACACAGATGCTAATTTCATAGTGTTCATAATTAACAAATGTCTGACTAGATTCTATGACTGACTTTTTAATCTCCATTTTTTTTTATTAACCAATCACAGCTTGAAAAATGTGCCATACCTAGTAACGGGGATAAATGTTAATGTTTCTTCCATGCTCAGAGTTGCTCTGAGTGTTCTTAAATCACTCCTATGCTAAGACTCCTTGCTAGGATTTTTTAAACTAGGAACTCTCTTGAAAGGATTGTCATAATGTTTGTGAATAAGGGCTCTGTCAAAGATCTGTCAGAATGCTCCGTTTTGGTGTGTGTGTCTTTAAATTCAATGAGCCCTCCCTGAGTTATCCCGGGACACAATCACCCCTTCGCGAGCAAGAATAAAAATGTCGGACCTGCACAAAAGTTTTGCTCAAGGATGGGGGTGGAAATACCAGGGGAGAGAATTTTTTTTTTTTTACCAGAATACCAGACGACACAAGGAGAGCAAATTTGAAACGGAGTATTTTTCTCTGTGTTGTAAGACTTATGCAGACCACAAACAAAGGACTGGATGAATTTATTTCACATTTTGTGGGTCGGTAGACACTCAGGTTACCCAAGTACATGCTCAAAAACACTATTAAAGTGGATTTTCTGATATGTCCCCTTTAATATGGGCAAATCACTTCTGAATCAAAACTTCTTTGTCTTGACTTGAATATTTTCTTGAGACTGTACAACATGTGAAAAAAAGTATTGTGAAATAATATTGTTAAATTTTGTCATATGAAATATGATAACCTATTATTGGAGAACACGTATTGACATACAATTATTGATATATTTGCAACATGTTTTTATGCTGAATCTGAAACAAATCCAGAAAGAATTTCTTCCACCACTAAATTGGCACAAATTAATCCAAGGGTAGCTGAAAGCTGGCACTAGCTTCATCAGACTGAACTCTATATAAGGGCATGGCTGTAACTCACAGGCCTCCGTTCAACAGGTAAATACTTGCATGCAGAGTGAAACACTGTTACGCCTCTACATGAAATCATTCTTATTTCTTACAATAAATTAAGAGTTTTGCAACATGTTCATAGCAAATGCTCATATTACCTTAGTGATAAGACAGCAATGTATGCAGCCCTAGTATATAATGCATTTAGAGTTATTTAAAGCCAGATGCACTTCTTATAGAACAAGGTAATAAATGGCAACAAATTGCTCACCAAACAGGTCTTTATTAGGCTGGAGAGGTGAGGAAAGATTTATGTTTATGTTTATCACATTCTGGGGCAAGTGATGAAGCTTGCCATATCCATTGATTACATTAAAATGAAGTCTTTAATACCACTAAAATAATGACAAAAAGCGAAGTGCAAAAGAAAAAAAAATCCTCAAAGTGACATACTCTTTCATGTTTATGGAAAAACAATTTAAATATTCAAGAAAAATAAATCTAAAATGTTTTAAGTGGCTACATTATCTCTGTAATTTAGCAATCCAAGAAGTTTGCAGCCATGAGCAGTTCCAGTGCGATCTCCGGAGCGATGGGGAATTCCGGTATTTCTGTGGAGCTGTTGGTGTAACGGACCTTGTAGGTGAAGTACATGCAGACCTTGGACAGGACGTGAGAGGGAATCTCTCTGAAGTTCACTTCGTTGGTTTCATTCTCAGCAAACTGACCTGTAAATGTAGGGTCACAGTGGGTGTCAAGAGAATTACTAAACATATACTAATCCTCTCTTCCCTGGAATTACCTATGATAATAATAATAATATACTCAAATACATTACAAATGTCAATGAAGGAAAACGCATAGCATGGTGCCACCAACTGGACAGACTGATACAAGCTATCTGAAACCACAGACTTAATCCCCAAATCTTTTCAACTGAGTAAGCAAGCAAAGCATCCCAATGTACACCTTTTTTTACACAGCCTAACACACCATTTTTAACGAGGCGTTAGCAGCAGCAGGCGGCTGCCCGGAGAAAAAGTGCAGCGCCTAACGTCTTTTTTCCGAGCGCCTTTTTTGGGCAGCCGAATTGAAAAGCTTTCAACTTTTTAGAAAGGCGCTTTTGACGTCAATGGCGCTCATTCAAACATTCAGTATAAAAGCAATGAAGTAGTGTCGGTCATACAGTTACCGCTTTCAACCAACTGACTTGCAGCACTTTCATTCTCAGTGAACAAACACTTCATGCAAGTGATCCATCGCTTATACGCCCGGACAAAAAAACACTAGGTGGACACAGGACCTAAGTAGTCATTATAGTTACTAGAATAAGAACATGAGGCAACTACGGTTTAATCCTGGTCTGTGAAACCATCTATAAGACTGGCAAATAGGTTGACCAAAGAGTAAGAACAATAACAATAACACCTTGTTCAGACATAACACAAGGTCCTTCTTTGCTTTTTCCACCTTTCGTGCACACACAAGCAGCTTTCAATGTCACTGGAAAAAGAAACCTTTGGAGAACTCGTGTGTGAATATGTGCAAAACACAATGTTAAGTTTTAAGGAGGGAAAACAGACCATTGATTATTGTTTTATTAAGGTTTGGTTAGCACTGATAGTTCTAACACGAGTTCAATCAATCATTTAGCCATTCAACCAATAAATAAATAAATAGTAATCATCCCAATGTGGTCCACAGTTACAACAGCCAATAACAATGAGCTCACTACTGATGATTAATGTGTTTTTGTTTCGAGCATGCTTGTTTAAGTATTTTAAATAATCCTTTCATTATTGTATATTATGAAGACTATGTGGACAGATTAGTATTTCTTCAGGGGGGGGGGGGCAGTTTATTTAAACAGGTGTACATGTGGACAAGACCCAAGTATATCAAGAGGAGCAGCTCTCATTGATGTCAACAACTATTACAGTCTGTGCAAGTGAGAATTTCTGAATGTTCCAGTAAATTTGAGATATTCCAGGTATAAAGAATAATCAAGCTTTAAAAAAATTGTGTATTTAAACCCAGAAAATATTCTAAGCAGCTTATAAAATTAACAAGAGTTCCATGGTCCAGATGAAACACCATACACTAACTCCGTACTTACTTCTGGCAGCCCACGTAACTATCTCACTTCTTTTCACTAAACAAGACCTTCCTCTTCACTCCTCTTGTTTGGATTTTTAACAGTAAACTAGGATACAAGTACTAATGTTAAGTATACAAGGGAAACTTGAAGTATTTCCTTCATTTTCCAGAATCCTCACCTGGCCCGCTTAACATGGCTTTGATAGTCCCAGATGTCAAGGCGTGTTCTCTTTTCACAATAAATTCATGGCCATCTGAAGAGATCAACTTCACGTACATGGCATCTGGCCCTTCGCAGCCACCGTAGGTTCTCTCTTCGCCATCTGTGGTGGGGGTGGGGAGGGGGCAACACAAGCGACAGTCTCAAAACAGGTGTACGCCAAATGTTTACGCACCACTCAGTGAAGACAGTGATTGTGGCCACTGGAAATATGTTTATCAACTCACCCATTCTGTTCTGGAGGTCTGTTAACCCTGACGGGAACAAAGATAGAAACGTCAAAAACACGTCAATCACGTAAGGAACGTAAGGAAACAGACTCCTGGACATTATTTCGGCTTTTATTGTGTTAAATCTATAAAAATAAAAAAAAACCTTGTAACGTGAAGACACATTAAAACACCCGGATGTTGGCAAACCCGAGACTTATTTTTTTAAACGTGAATCTGCAGCACTAACACACTGCTTTACCTGCCGGCTGTGTAACAAAACATCTCTCAGTGGCCGTGTCTTTATGCATCCATTACAATTTAAGCGATTTCGCAACCGTGGGAGAAGCTAACTAAGGCTAGCACGCTAGCGCGCAGTGAAACGGCAGATAACGCCATAAATAATTTAATCCGTTGTTTAGTGCTTCACATTTAAGTTGACAACCTATTATTTATCGTTATCATGTTAAAAAAAAACAAAAAAAAACACGGTAATGTTTCTTACCACTCTGAAGAAGAATGTCGAGTGGAGACTGCGGTTCCAGCTAATGTTAGCCACCAGAATGTTGATACCCGGAACTAGTTTGTAGGAACACTAGTGCGCAATAAATGTCTTCCGTGGGATTTCACACGCCATTAGAAAACAGTTCCATAATTATTCTAATCGAAAAATAAACTCGTCTACAATTTAAATACATGTTCATATTTAGGCAATATCCTTATTCAGTTCTACATTGAAACAAACTTTGTTTAGAAGTATCTTTCCTTTTTTTTTTTTGTTTGTTAAATAACGCGCATGTTTAAAGTAATGCAAAACAGGGGCCTATTTTTAGGTAATGAAGAGTCACTTCCGCTGTCCAGTATGAGTCAGTCACAGCCGTCACAACATGATGAGCGTTGATAGGAGATGGAGGGGGGGGGGAAGGATGCATCTTTAATCCCAGTAACGAAATAAAATGACTTGTCAAATTTGCGCTGCTTTACAGGGCCGTTCATTATTGAAATGGCAGTGTCCTGTTAAAGCCTATAGGTGGCGCATGTGTTTCAGGTTGACCCCCGCTGACTGTCTCCTTTGACTGTGAAGAGCGAGAGCAGGTGCTGATTGGACATGACAGAGACATTTTGCAGGCCCATAAATTTGGATTCAAGAAAGAATGAGGTAGAGAGAAGGTATGTACTCTACACTATCACACACTTGAAAAAGTCCAGTGTGTAAAAGGCAGATACGTCAGCATACTGTATTTCTTTGTATTAGAATAGTATGGATATTTTAAAGAGCATTTCATTATATGAATAGTATTATGACCTTGCAGGGCCATCTAAAAGTCAAACATTTTCTAAACTAGTTTGTTAATTTTTTGTTGTTGTTGTGTTTTTTGTATTAACAACCAGCCGCTACAGCTCATGAAGTGTCCTCTGTCAGGTAAAGTGGATGTTCACCGTAGACACAGTTAAGAAGTGGGCACATACTGTAGTCACGGTCAGGTTCAGAGTGTGACTTTGCCCTGATCCCGCCTTGAGTTCTTTTCATGCAGGAAAAGTGATGACTGTTGAAATCTGAGGCCTACAAACGGACTCAGAGTTATCTGAGCTGTGGCGCTAAGAGAAGAGGGTTGAGCATGCCTGTAAAATGTGCCGAAGAGGTGCACTCTGATGAGTGTAATGTAAGAAGTTTGAACATCACATACTGTTTTAAGGTTGTTTATTTGCACATACATTTTAACAAACCACAACTGATTCACAATAGAGACAGTTTATCAGACTGGTCCAACCTGTCTTGTTTAATTGACTCTGCTCATTGCTACCACATTAGCCAACGATGACTTCTGCAGAGGTGACACCTGACCTGGTATTTGTCTTGCAGTAATACCAGGCTTAGCAATGCTGTGCTGTCAGTTTATATTCCAGAAAGTTCTAGTGGCCCCTTGCCTGTTGACTCTCTCTCTTTCACACACAGACACACACACACTCAGAGAGAGAGAGAGAGAGAGAGAGAGAGAGAGAGACTTAAAGAGACACACTCACAACCAAAAACAATCACTGACCTTCCAGTCCCCCATTACACCATTAGCGCTTATGATCAGAGCGGGCGGGTGGCGGCATCACCTTTGATGTCTCCCTGATACACTCCTCCCCCCCCCCCCCCCCCCCCACCCCCCCACCACCCGCTGCAGCTGCTCTCAGCTCTATTTTGGGGAGGCTGCTTCGGGCCCTCAGAACAGGGCTTCCTTAACACACACATACACCCACAATGCGTGTAAACTCTCTTGTCATGCAAAGTGATATCATCCATCTCAGATCACACTCTGTTGCATGCACACGGGTCGTTCTGGAAATTCTGGGACGCTGTAAACATACCTAAAAAAGCAGACGAGCAAATGAACAGTGTAGAGCGTGACAGATACATGTTTGTAAGTGGGCCAACATTATCAGGACAATGTGCCAATCAGAATATAAGAATGGTCATATATATTTTTTTTTATATAAACTTATTTTATAGAACATTTACTTCAGTAGAAAGACAGAAGTCCACATTACAATAACTTAAAAATGTTTAATAATGTTACATATCTTTTATAAAGTTACCTTTTAAGGATAGCTGTATTTTGAGTACTTTTGCTTCGTCAATCAGTGCAGAATTGGTGCACGAGCCACAAAGCAAATTTGTACTTTTCATCCAGTGTATCCTTAATTGGCAAATAAATGTTCTCCTTTAGAGACAGCATTGGTATTCATTAAAAAAAAAAAAAACCCTGATTATTAAAGGCAAAATTATTTTTAAAAAGTTACACAGAAGTAGAATTAGTGATGTAGGTATGTAGAGCAGGCCTTACAATAATTTCACCAGCATTCCTAAGGATTCACCTCGGTATGCCACCAGTTTGAATAGAATGGAGCCGGTCAAATGTCAATACATTGGATCATTGTGAACTGTACAGTAGCCTAGATGCAGAGGCCTTGAATGAAACCAGGTCAGAATTTTAGTTATGATAGGGGGAGATGGGGGAGGTGTGTCCCTGGGCATTTCTTCTGTGAAAAGAGGAAAAGGCTTGTCACAATGAATTTGAGGGTACTGTTGCTTTTCGCCTGCAGCGAGTCGCGGTGCCCTGAAATTCTCATGTTGGCCTATTCTCATGACTAGTTCTGCAGAGGGGCATCCGTACTTGTGGCATGCCATGAACAATTTCACCTAATTTAAGAGAAGGATACCAATATGTAAAGACATTTAAGAAAAGAAGAAGTTAGAATTCAAATGGGGAAAAAAAATATTTGAATGAAAGCTTGGTGTCTACTTTGTGTACTGGAATTGTGTTATCTACAAGAAACCAACAAATGTCTAAACTCTTTTATTTGTCATGTGAGCTTATTAGATTGAAAACATTTTCTGTAAATCGTATGCTTCTATTTTTACGAGATGATGGTTGAGTCTGGCATTACAATTTAATAAGAAATATATATTTATATTCTGTACTACTGTTTACAAGTAATTTTATTTTTTTTCCCCCCAAGCTCTTGATTTATTAATCTCATATCCCTGGAGTTACAAAAGCACAGATAAAACACAGAAATAAGCTTAACTTACTTTATTAGTAAGTGTGGGCAATGCCTGGCAGAATGGCATGCTGTGGTCTGACCAATCACAGTGATCATCTTATTGTTTTCTTTTCTAGATCACAAGAAAATGATCCCATTTTCATGATTAAACCAGCATCGTTAAAACAAGATAAATCAGTTGGGAGCTTGATAAAATAATTCAAATGTCATCTTTATCGCAGGAAAAACAGCGTTGCTATCGAGATGATGAGATAAATAAATGGAGATCTCAAGAAAATAACTGGATTTGACTTGTTGTCATGGGAATATGAAGTAAAAAAAATGTACGGGTGCATGTTCATGTAGGGCTCCTTTAATTCTGCCATGTGACACCCTTATACACAGCTATGGAGTCTCTTAATCATATATATTTCCTGGATAAAAAGAGAGAGAAAATAGGATTTTATGTCCTTTATCAAAATGTATCAGAAAATGACACCTGCACAAGCCAGAGTAGTAACACAATATACTCTGAGTCATTGAAGCAACATTAGTAGGACTGTGATTAACAGAGCGCCCTGTAATGTAATAAACATTCAAAGCCACAGACTCATGCAGCCATTAAGACTGAGTGGTTTGCTCATAAGCTCAAACTGAGAATGAAGCATAGAAAAAATTATTCAAATCATAAAATAACCGAAAAAGATTTTTCAGCTTGTTTGTTTCTGTATCAGTGTAAGTGCACCGCCCCTACTCCACGCACCATGAAAGCTTCAAATGGCAGAACAGATGCATAAAAGGAAGTGACAACCATTTACATTCAGCAGCCTGAGGCTAATGCGCTGTGTTGAGGCCTTGTTTGTTTGAACTGTAATGACTCCCCCAACAATCCCCTTTCTATTAAAACCCCCACCATTACTCAGATGTCATTAAGTAAACACGACATGAAAAGTCTGAATGATACACAAGTGAATTGTGTTTATATTTTAGTTGTCGACATGGATTAAAAATTGCTTTTGGGTGTATAAACATATGCATGTTTGAGTGATAAAACACAGCTAATAGTTTAAATGAGTGCTACGTCTATGGTTTTATTACAGACATTTGTTTGTGTAAATATAACAGATGAAGTGATGCTAAGCTAAGCTTAGCTATGCCAGGCATGGAAAGGGGATCTGCTTAATACTGATGTCTTCGCAACAGTTTTTTAAAAACTCTGGCCGCTGATATCCCCTCACTGCTTACAAGCTTTAATCCAATTTTAGAAACACAACCAAGTTGTGTGTAGTGAGAAGGTGGAGGCTCGGCCTCAGAGAGGGGAGTCAATTATACACACAAAAACTATTTTTTTGTATTTTCTCTTAGTTAGGATACTATACGAACAGGCCAATAGTAATATACACACGTTAGTTGGAAGAATAAAAGGTTTGAAATCATGCTTGATTATTTTGTTTAACGACTAATTGGCAACAAATTTGCACAATGGGCCAAACAGCAGTAACTCCCACCCATACAGTATGGAGCATTTATAAACACTATAGAACAAGTTATCCACATAATAAAAATAAGTAAATATTACAATTTTCTATGTATTTATTTTGTATATTTGAGCAAACAGAACTCCTCCGATCACACATCTAATTCAATGAGCTAAATTATCAAAAATGAATAACATAACAAAGTGCTTGTTCACAGGTTAAATCGATATAAAGCCTTCATTCACTGCTTAGAAGTTGTGTGCTTTATATAAAGAGTTATTAAGAGAATTTATGATTAAAATGTACAAAAATAAGTTGATTCAAATGTAAAAAAACAAACATTTTTTGAATAGTTAAAATTGATTTAAAGTGCTGTGTGGGTCAATGAAATGTAACTCACAAATCTCATTTTGCTGACTGAGAGAAATCTGTATAAATTTCTCTTTTTATTTGGACCCATAAAAAAATAATGTCTCTTAATCCTACTTGGTGGGGGAAATGTCTTTATTACATTTACTCCAAGTTAAGATTTTAATCAATTCTCTTTTCAGTGGCACCAATGGGCTTCCATTGAGAATCTTTAAATGGGTCTTTTCTTTTTATAGAATCACCTTAGAGAGCTGTAATAACTTGACATGGGGCGCCGGTGGAGTGGTGGGTGTTGTGCGCGCCCCATGTATTGAGGCTGTGGTCTTCCAGGCGGGCGGCTCGGGTTCGAGAATTGGGGCACAAAAAAAGCCCCAAAAAGTCTAGAAATGACACAAAAGTGGCCTGTGAGGTAATCAATCATCAATTGGAAATCCTTCAGCCTACCAGAAAGTATAGTACAGTGAAAATAAAATACATGCCAGGTTATGATTGGCATGTTCTGTGCTGTTATGTGTGGGTAACCACAGTCCTGAGGTATTGAATTCATACGGTGTGTTCCAGATGGATACACACTTTGCTGAACATAAAATGTGAAGATGACCGTAGCTCTCCATCCCTGCCAGGGTCATAGCTGTCACTGTAATAAGTTAAATGGCCTCTATAATGGTAGGATACACTTATATGGTTTGGGTTTATATTTGTAAGGAATGCTTGTGCAATCAAATTGTATCCAGCTTGTTGTGCCTTATCAGAATAGTAACAGAGATATTCTATACTACTACTGACAAGTCCTGATTAACACAGAGGTTTTACATGCCAGGATATTTAAAAAAAAGTCTCTTCAGAGGCAGTGACACCATAATAGTCGGCGGCTATAATGACATCTGATGTTTTTACTTTACAAAGTAAAGTATTTCAAAATCTAAGGACATGCCATGTGCAATAGGTACAAAAATAGCAATGTGATTTTAGAATTTTGTAAATTAACTTTTGACTCTTTTCTAATCAAAAGAAGACTAAAACTGACCCATACGCAGCCTGTGGGGGTTGACGGACGAGGGTTAAAGGAGCGGATCGGGCACGCAATGCACACGTATCTGGTGGAAGTTCTGGGTGATGCATGAAGTTTTGCAGTGTCTGGTGATGTCGCAGGTTTTGGTAAGTGTATGACATGGTGTTGCTGATTCCAGGCAGGTGCCGCTGCTGCTGTAACATTACACGAGGCTGATCTGCAGTAGAAACAGTACAAAATGACCCCAGACAAACTGGGCCACCTGCCTGTGAAAGCGCCGCAGCTCCCCACCCCGACAACGATACTTTGATTTCATGTCTCATTTCTTTTCCCCCTGGATCTCATTATGAAGAAGTCAAAATGAGGTCATCACTAGGACAAGGTTCAGCCCAGATTAGACAGCGCACCCATCAGAAAGCTAAGAGTGAACACGAGACTGGAATTCAAAACATTTGACAAGTGGAAATACTTGAATAGTAAGTTAAATTCAGAGACGATGAAAGTATCTACTGTATGTTATATAAATGTTTGTTGTATGCTGGGCTGCACTGTTTGTATTTGTATTTTTTACTCAGTATATTGGAAATAAATCAACAAATCAAATCACCTTGAAGATTAAAAGTTAAGATCCTTTGGAAGTTGAATATTTGTATGACGTCTAAAACCACCATAATGTAATTTTTTTTTTTTCTGTTGTTATCTCAAGACCACTGGAAACTGAACATTATGGGTTATTAACCACAATCACATGGAAAGAAAAAGTGATTTCCTTTTATTACTTTAAAACAACGAGGGCTATAACAGCATGCATAGGAGGCATCCTGGCCAATTTAGCATTGAGTTAGATCTGATTTAATATAATTATGTCTGATTAGGGCTCCATGGTGGTGCAAAGTTTAGTGCTGTCGCTTTACAGCGAGGAGGTTCCGGGTTCAAATCCCCGTCGGACAGGAGCCTCTCTGTGTGGAGTTTGCATGTTCTTTACTTGCGTGTGTGTGTTTCCTCTGGGTTCTCCAGCTTCCTCCCACAGTCCAAAGACATGCTCGTTAGGTCAATTGGTGACTCTAAATTGCCCGTAGGTGTGAATATGGGTGTGGCTGGTTATCTGTATATATGTCAGCCCTGTGATTGACTGGCAAAAACTCCAGGTAGTACCCCGCTTCTCACCCAATGGCAGCTGGGATCGGCTCCAGCCCCGTGACCCCGAATGGGAAAAATCTGTAATTTGACATTGCTCAAATTACATCCGAGTGGTTGTATAGATAATGGATGGATGGAATGTCTGATTGAGGAGGGTATATTTTTGAGGACAGGTCAGGTGCAGATTTAGCTCAGTTGGTAGAACAGGTACAGAGGCTACAGTTCTCAACACATCTGCTGCAGTTCTATCTCCTGGCCTCTTTTTGTAAGAACTAATCAGTCGTTACTCTAATCACTGTTAAGTTATAAACCATGTTGATCTTGAAATGTGACATCAAGTGTGATCAAACGAACAAGGTACTCAGTTTTGAGGTTTCCATAATCTTAATCGTAAAAAAACAGGTTTCTTCTTGACACACACTGTATCCCATTAAGCAGCTGTTGGTCAAGACAATATCACCTGTTATCACATGAAAACAAGCTTTGCTATGTTGGTACCATATAATCATCTAAATCTGATCCAAATGATGAACTCTTGATTCAAGATCAATAATTGCGAGCATTCCCTCTCCTGGCTTCCATTCACTATTGTGAAAGTGATATAATTAATTATCCAAGTTCTTGATGCTGGGTTGATACTGAGCCATGGACAGAGGAACAAAATCATCAAGGTGTGGTTCTAGAATGAACAGGACACATTGGAAGCATGGCAGTTCTCAGCTTCCATCTATCAGTGTGTTGTCAAGCAATAAAATACAAAGGTATTAGCAAAATGTCGTTTATCAAGGCATAACATCTTTATTGTTATACACATAACTTCATCTCCAAAGACTTTGCACAAATCAGTGGGGTCACGTGAACCTTGAGATATCAAAAGTCTCCCACAGTTCATTATATCCTTAAATATTCAAACGAGTACATCATCTGTCTTTCACATCCCCAAATGGTACATACAGTACAACCAATCAGAAATAAAGATTTTTTTTTCTCCACTGTCAAACATTATCATATGTGCATTACATTACCAATTACAAACAAGTTATATTCCATTGTCAAAATACAGGTGTGCAAATTGTTAGAAAAATACCAACTCATACCAGATTCTGGATTGTGCTCTGTAAAAATCCTTACAAATAGTATATAATATTCTATATATAAATGACTACAACATGCAATGTTGCATTTCAAAAAAATATCCCATAAACAGGCTTGTTCTGTTAGACCCTCCTGAAACGCCGATCTTCACCATGCTTGTGTGAAGACAGTTCGAAACAAGAAAAAGAGGGTGTTGTACAGAAAGGGTGAAGAGTTGCTCCTAAATGCATCACGTTCATAATATTACAATTCTTTTGAATCATTCATTTCTTCGTCTGCTTTTATTGTCGAATCAAGATTTTGAACATATCGTTATATCGTTTTTTTGTTTTTGTTTTGTTTTGACGTGAACAGTTTGCAAACTAAATTTGGACGTGCTAACAGTTGCAGAAAAGAAAACGTAGCCATATTAAAGCCCTTTTTTGTGATTACAAATGTTCACAAACACATCAGTTATACAATGAATAAATAACGATTCTTGGTAGATGACACTAAATGTCAATCATATAAATAACCATTTCTTTTTTTTATTTTTATAAATCAAATAAACTCATGCCATACCTGCAACAAAGACTACAAACGGCTACAATGAGGCAAGATCAAAGCATGATTCAGGTGATGACAACAGTCAAAATATCCCCCGCACGACAAAGTTAAGACAAGGATGGCACCTCTCTCTCCCCCCCCCCACCTCCCCCCTTCCTCATCTGTTTCTGAGGTAAACAGTAGTACTGTTAAAGACTTTTTAAAAGGCATATCTCCTTCCTCCCTGCTGTCACATTCCCCATGGCCTTAACCTGAATAAATTCACCTTCAACTGTCCACAGGATTCTCTCTCAATCCTGTCTCACAAGCACGCGAGCACTGCTGGGCTGGCTGAAGCAGCTGAGTGAACTGCGTCTTTGCATTTGAGAGAAAAGAAAAATGAAAGCAAAGAATAAAATGAAGGAATTCAAGCTAAATGGTCTTGGCAGGTACAATGACATCCTTTTCCTTCTGAATTTAATAAATAACATAAGACATCTGTTACTTCACTCTCACAGAGCTAGGTAGCTTTTAAAGTGTGATCCTGCTTCCTACACACAGTGCCAGCTGCTCATTGACACCTTCTCTCAATACCAGTCATTCAAATGATGAGGTTGAAAAAATTAAATCCAACACTGGGTTTTCATTATTTCCTCTTTTTTTTTTTTTTTTTTTTGGCAAAATATACTATAAGCTTTACTTATAAAAAATAAAACATAGTGGTATTGCACTTTCATTAGCATGGATGCATAATGTCAAATTGCATCCGATTAGTTGAAATGAGTAAAATTTTGAAATAAAAGGGGGAAAATATTTACTCAGATTTTCTTTTGAACTACAAGTATATGACTGCAGGTTACCAACATTCAGAGAACAACGAAGAACAAAAAAGAAGGTACAATGTAATAGAAAACAAACAAAAAGAAAACGTTGAAAACTGTACCATGCACAGGGAGTGTGTCAAAGCGATGTATCCTGGGTTTACAATGGACAGAGCTCGACAAAGCTGCAGTGATGATCGGGTAAACAGAGTAAGACTGGAAAGTGACCGTGCTAGCACTGACTGCTGGCAACGGTCGTGCCCAGTTTCCTGCTGCAAGAGTGGTGTGAACCCCCCCTCCCCCACCCCCCCCCCAAAGAAAACGCACGCTCCCGCTGTGACTGTGCCACCCGCTTCCCCCCTCCTCCCACACTGTGCCGTCAGGCTCACATCTCCCCATCAAAACGTCAGATGGCAAAATAGAAAGGCAGCTGTTTGCTCCCGTCATCTAAAAGTGCATCTCCACACTCGTCCAACAAAGTCCGTCAGCCCACCGTTCTCCCTGCCAAGGCAGTGGGAGTGGGCTACAGAGACCAGTGCTTGGATCAGCATACGTGTGGGTTTCAATAACTTCTGTATTTCAGCCTGTGTGTGTGTGTTTGGTTGCATTTTTAAACTTTTTTTTTTTTTTTTTTTAATCTCACTAGACACAACATTTCCCCTCCAGCTTTTAGAATAACCAAGGGAGTGCTAATTCACGGGGCTGGCCCCTAAAGAAGGCCCATGACAGGTTGGTGGTAGTGTTGCCTCCCTCCTAGATTCTCTTCTCTTCGGTGTCATGTTGATTCCTCAACACCTACGTACGGCCACCCCCGTGTCCACTGGCGCCATTTTCATTTTCAAGGCCGGTGATGCAACTGTACTTGTTGCCATGGTTTCACTGCAACATACAACACGTTTGGTGGGATTTAATTGGCTGGACAGACTATTTGCACAAAAGCAAACGCAAAAAAAACATGAGGCAGATTCATCTTCAGAAATACACCAGGTCATCTCGCCTTGATTCTGTTTTCTTTATCATTAAAATATCCAAATGAAATCCACTCACCTGAGAAACAGCATCATCATGTCAGAAAATGGACAAATATAATTGCAAGGCCAATATTCAACAGCATTACCATTGCAACCAGGATTGAGTTAGGACCCTGCAAAAGGATGACATAATGATAATAATCAAATATCATATCATGATGAACAAACAACAATTTAATGATTTGTGCTGCTAAATAGCTCGACATTTAGGGATATGGATGTTCTCTTTTGAGCCAAAGATAGATGGCTGGTCCATTATCATTCTGTATGGTGGATATAAAACTACACCCAGCAGCTGGTTCGCTTATTAGTACAAAGACTTGAAACAGAGGCAAACAGCTTTACTGAATCTCCCAAAAGGTTACCAAATCCATCCAATCCGTATTTTCAAATCGAGACACTTTAATTTTACCGCCCATGTATTGATCCACGGATCAGTGACCTGCACTAATAACACAAGAAGGTTAGGTAAAGGTGCCCTCCTGAGCAGCCCGTTTAAATTGGTTGTCAGCTGCATTGCCTCCAGCCTGTACCCGTCGTTTGTGTTTGCTCGTTTGAATATGGCTTTGTAGGTCGGCAATTTCACCTTGTGCGACTGAAATCGGGACACTTGCAGGAAGCCGCAACTCTCCTGAAGCTCTTTTCGAAAAAACACTGACTTCCTTTTCGGCATGACAGTGAGCCTACCTGTCGTTAGGCAGCAGATCCTGTTAATATGTATGATTAGCTGGGCTAGCTATGCAACAGCCGCAAACATATTGAACTTTGACTCGTGCTGCAATAGTGATGTTTTTCTATTTGTTAAAACAGCCACAGCCTTTGCGACAACATGACTGACATATATACAGACAAATCAGTGATGCAAGCATGGTGTACTCTTTTGATTGGCTAACACCGGGTCAGGGACTGTTCAAAACCGGGTCATTTGAAGTGTTAAAGTGGTCACGGTAAAATCTTAGCCATATGGTCACCCTAATCCAGGGGTCTCAAACAGGTAGCTACCGGTAGCTCGACGGCAGGTTTTAAGCAGCTCGCCTATAGGTTGACCGACTGTGTTCAAAACAAAAATAATAAATCTGACGCCAGTAAATGCACCTCCTCCCACTGTTCATATATTCGGCCTATAAAAACTGTAAAAAGTGTGGAGTAGTAATGTTTTCTAGGACATTGATGTGAATTTTCAGCAACATAGCTTACTTTGTGGCACAATAAGAAATGCCAAATATTCATGTTTTTTGTCTTGGACCCTTGATGTGAATTTAAGATTATTGATAAGCATTGGCTTATTGCAATTTCACATGTATGTGTACAAACAGTAGCTTAACTCAGCTGATGTGTGCTATGTCAATAAATGCAAGTGATTTAATGCAAGTAGCTCTTGGCCACTTTCATTTTTTCAAAGTAGCTCTCAGATTAAGAAAGGTTGGAGACCCCTGCCCTAATCCAATTTTTTAGTTTTGACTACCCAAGACACTACATTCCACTTACAACTGGGACCTCCTGCACCTCCTTAAATGTAGATATTTGCTTTTAATCTTCAGACTCTGTTAGGGCTAGCTGTTTTTCAAGGTTTTTTTGCTAAGCTAAACGGTCCCAGCTTCAAATCTACCTCATTTCCCCAAAAAATCAAGCTGTTCCTTCAAAAACGACCCATCCTTTTGTATCCTAAACACTGATACTTACTGTTTCTTCCATACTGTCTGCAATCTCCATACTGGCTTTCTTTGCGTCTGCGAGGCTCTTTGGCTTTAGGGAATCCTGCTTCCTGAGTTTAGGTTCGCTCTTGCTCTCCCGTATGGAGGCTGCTTTAGGGGTAGGGGTACTATAGGACTTAGGGGGCTGTGGGGGCATGCGCGCCAGGGCCAGAGCACTAGGCTCTTCCTCTATATCGTCCTCAGGGTCCGGAGGGGGAGGGACCCTTGTGGGGGGCTTGACATAGTAACTGTGGTACTCGGTGTGGAGCTCGCCGTTGACTGGAACAGCAGGAGGCTGTGGAGGAGGCTGTGGAGGAGGAGCGGTCGCTGCGGGAGACTGCTGAGTCTTCGCAGGCTTCGCTGGAGCCTCAAGGTGCCCATGAGAAGCTTTAGGGCCGTCAGATACAGTCGGCCTCTCCTCTTTACTCAGCTTTCTACTAGACCGCTCGTCCTTGCTGGGTTTATGACTCGACTTCTCTTCTTTGCTTAACTTGCGGGATGGTTTCTCCTCTTTGCTGGTTTTGCGGCTGGTGCTGTTGGCGAGTTGACTTTTCTTCTTGCTGGAGTGAGGTGAGGGGGGAGACGTTGCTACAGGACTGGTTGCGGGGGATCGAGGAGGAGTGGTACCTTGGCGGTAAAAGTGGGGAGAATCTTTTGGGGACTTTTCCTTCTTTTCAACAGGGACCTCTTTAATCTCCACCACGGGCTCCTTCGACTGTTGTTTAACGTAGTCAGGTCCTGCAGAGGGGAGAGAGGTGGCACAGATTACCAATCAACATTATTATATTCCACAAATACACACCTAAACCTGCACATCTGCACCACTTTGTCTGACACCTACCCCGCAGCAGTGTTTGCAGGCATTCAAAATAGCGACATAGAAATAGTCATTCTAAATGCTGGTGGCCTTTGTTTGCTTTTGTAGCGCATAATGAGGCATCAGTCGTAATTTCAGTCGGTTTCATTGCCCCCTTAAAAAAACTTTAATGTGACGTGTAATTGGCTGTCTCCTGCCCATAAAGTCAGCGCTGTTGTGAAGTCAAGCATGGCATAGTTGACAGAATTTGCAATTGTAAAAGTCATTTAATGAGGAGCAAATCGAGTAGCATTTTTACACAAATGAAAGCTTCCATTTCCATGAAGGTTATTGAATGTGATAGAGAAAAAAAAAAAAGTGTTTCAAATGAATCACTCAATTACTCTCAGCCTGTCCAGGGAATAACTGTTTTGACTTGAATGTAATGAAATAAGGTCTCATGAGAGAGTCACAAACTAGAGTTAACAGCTGTGCAGCTCACATGTACGGGAGTAAAACATACAGGCTGACAAAAATGCAAATGCCCCTTCAAGGTTCAAGCATAGTTCAACAATGTCGCAGGAGACCCGACCTAATCCTGAAACAACAGCGATGCTATTCGGACATTTCTTGATTCCAGCTACTGTCCAAAAAGCCAGATTAGGGCGCCACAGCACTTTTAATTTGCAAACCATCCTTCTTAACTGCAGGATGCCAGCTTGATTGCTTTACGAGAGAAGCCTTCTTGCTCTGATGGACTTTCAAGGCTCGTCATTTACAAAGATGAAAGTGACGTTCAGAGATGAATAAAAAGAGAAGTAGCTCCCTCAATTTTATTTAGACTGCGATTTTCTAAGAAAGAGAAAAGACATACACTGTTCCAGGCTCAGTAAACCCATTTATTTTGTCCACAAAACTTGCACCTGTAAAACCAAGTATTTTTTATAAGCAGCAGATCAGTTTGGGGCTCGAGCAGGCTGAGGTGAGTACCGCAAGGAAAGGATTCGCTGTTCGCTAGATATAGATTAGAGCTGGCCCTAAGCAGAGTTGAAGTCTCAATTAAAATATTCATGAATCAACATTATATATTCAATAATCCTGCGAAGAGGGAGACAGGGAAATGGACCGATTAATGCAGGGTCACAGACACCCTTTGACAAAGCGAGCCTCCTCTGCAGACTCTCCTTCATCATCAGTAATTCTCTTTTATCAGTATGTTGTTTTCCTGGAAAGGCCCTTGTCACATCAATTCTGAGCATCCAATCAAACACTTTCACAGATAAAGAGAGTCGACCTTGAGGTGCAATTATGCCTTCCCTTTATGTCTCGGGAGGCTCTTACTGTAGCTGCACTCAATCAGGAGTTTATGGACAGCACTCCTTGATTATTTAACACAAATATGTTGATACTACTACATCTAGGATAAATGTGCACTCCATATCTTTTGAATTTCCATGATGGACATTATGTCCTCTAATGTGTGGACAGAAGACGCTGAATCTGAATGTAAATGTCTTCCTGCATGTGTGAAAAATGATACTTTATCTGTCCTTTTGTTCTGGGCTGAATTAATATGTATTAGAGACATCAGACTCTTTGTTGTTTGCCTGGCTTTTTTTTGTCTCTTTATCTAAACTAGGCAGCGTCAGTGTGACTAACACAGGGACAATGCTGCTTTGTGTGAAGTACATCAGATGGCATTAGCACTGAAGGATCCTCCGCACCCCGTGTAACCAATTTCAAACAGAGAGACAGAAATACAGAAATGATATAGACTGTATACTTGACATGTAAGTGTTAAAAGAAGCACACGAGAGGCGGATTACAGAGTTTATTTTACAATTATTTTGCATCTCCTTTTCACCCCCTGGTAAGTAGAAGGTACTCATTCAGTGTCAGATAATGTGATTCTGATGTGCTCTTGTTGGTGCATTCATTATTGACTGGGTTATTGGGTTGGAAAAAAGATCTCTTAATCTCAGAGATCAATCAAAGGGATCTACAAGAGATGCCACCTTTCACATTTGTGCACTACAAATCAATTAAAAAGGAATGCGAGTTGATTTGGAATTGACGGGCGGCTGTGCAAACCTTAATATCCAGAAGGGAACAAGTGTATCCCATCCCACATCAGTGTAAACAGCCTCATCACAGAGTCTTTTGGGCCTCAGTACGCATAAGCCCAAAGTATTTTTTGGCTGCATGTCATTCCTAATTTGTTTCATAACCTCCACAACTAATAAGACCCACTACAAAGAGACGGGGGGGGGGGGGGGGGGGGGGGGGGGGGGGGACATCAGAACATCTGCGGGGCTTAATGTATCTACCGAGCTTAATTTCACACCATAACTCAATAAGAGTGAGGCCTGCCTGGGCGGGGGCCCCCGAGCAGTTTCACGCTGTTTGGAGTCAGATTCCTGCGAGGGGGGTTCCAGGCATTTTCTGAATGGTTCACGGCGCTAAAATGACCCCAAGTCTCACACTCAGATAGAAGTGCTACATCAGCAGTCATGAAAAATGACAACCGTGACTCTTCAAAACACAATGAGACGATATGGAGTATTCATTAATCGTTTTTTAAACGTTGTTGATTTGTAAGTACTACAGCATGTGGCTGTGATGAGTGAGTGGAGATATATTGGATGTACTCTACCAGGGAATTCTGCTAGGTCAACTGGAACATGTACTGGGGACTCAATTACCCAAATTGCTGCGTGCTGTGGTGTTTCTTTCATCTGAACATTGATCATCTGGGCTGCAGACAGAGCCCAGATGATCAATGTCTCTCCACCACTCCCCCCCCCCCCCCCATAGTCATAAAAGCAGACCATGGTATTAGTGATGACCAAGACAAAAATACTCAGCCAGAAACCAAAATAAAGCACACAAACATTTATCACAGCATGGTTTCTGTTTGTCTCTTACATTTAAGTACCCATTATAATTGAGTTCCTTAAAGAAAATCACTTATTATTTACGTATTTCATTTTCCCCATCTTCATCATTGTCTCCTTGAGGACATAAGAATGCAAGCCTTTGGTTAAGCTCTGGTCACACTTCTGCTCATGTTAATCAACAGCACATCTTCAGCTCCAGTGATCTCTTAGCAGAGCACACGCACCGGACCAACGAGCACATCGTACACTTGAAACAGAAACAAAACAAAACAGATCGGCTGTTTAAGACCCGGCCTCACCCCTGCCGACCTTAATATGAGATAAACACCAGTAGCACGAGGGGAGCTCTAAGTACAGAATGTGCTGGTAACACATCTGTTGCAATAGTGAGTCATTGCGAGTACAGTGGTGAATCACAGGAGGACAGCAGCTCGACTCTGGTATCGAGAATGCTTTTATTATTTCACGCCAAATTTCCAAACTTAAGCATCTCGTGTAGCATTCATTATATTTTGACATTATATAAACCTAAATTAAACGCAGCTTATTTTGCACTATATACACCATTTTTTTAACAACGTGTCAGAGTAACACATTTGTGTAAAATCTCCATGGCCCGGCACACAGCAGTTGCACATGGGACTATTGGCTTAGTGCAGAACTTTTTGGTGAGTGTCAACAGAGTAAGAAGCTATCAAGGGAGAAAGTATTCATCTTAACTGGACATGAGTTGCCCATCAGCAGTGGCAAAACAGTTCAACATAGTGGAGGATAAACAAAGATCTTTTCCCAGCACTTGCTCGTCTTGCCCGGAAAGGAACTTCCTGCCCAAGTCTGATTCGCACATAAGTGCTGTCCATAAGAACATTTATACTCCCGCTGTGTGTCTCTCTTTCTCTGGGGGAGTAGAGTACTTTAAAACATCATTTAATTCATATTCCTCTCGGTTACGGTGGGACACTTAAATGATAAAACCTCAGTGTGTGAGCGTGTGATTAAAACATTTCAGCTGCCATGGGATGGGCCACTTTGTAGAAGTATGCAAACTGATAATGAATGCAAATAAAACAAGATAAAAAAACGTCTTTGCAGCCCTAAATACCATTCACATCCTCATTCAGGTAGTGGGAAACAGAAACAATAGCTAAATGAGATAGTTACTGATATTTGTTGGGTAATTTATAATTCCTTCAGGATTCAGGGAGAATGTAGCCGGAGAGAGAGAAGCAGCTAACAGTCTCTGTTTCCTCGATCTATTTATGAAATATATTTAACAACTAGGGATAAAGACAGTGTTAATGACGACTGTCATTTTTCTAGAATGTGAACATAGTGCAGAAAATACAATTCATGTGTCATTGTAAAAGATGAATTAATACTTTTGAGATGTTACTTTATAAATATAAAAACACCATAAAGCCAGTTTTGAAAAATGAAGCCAATGGGGGAAGTGCAAAGAACTGCAGTTCCTCAGGTGTCCACTAGAGGCTGGCTGCAAGCGACCCGGAAATCACATACAAACGCCATTCAAAAACGTGCCAGTTTTTAAAAAAATGTTTACAGCCTGGTACCAAAAAACAAACAGATTTTGATCTGATGAGCTTTATACAAGCTCAGTGATGAGTCTGATGAGGTATTGTCTTCATCGGCACGCACTGTTCAATGACGGTGAATTTTCTTTTTTTTTACAACTCATCTGTTTTGATTTATGAAGGAAACGATTTATGGATAGTTAGGTGCTTGTAAATAGTAATGGTAAATGGATTTGAGCTTGTAAAGCACTTTTCTAGTCATCTGACTACTCAAAGCACTTTTACACCACAGGTCACACCTACCCATTCACACTCATTCACAGGGGCTGCTTTGTATAGTGTACATCAGTCATATCAAATCCATTCATACACATTCACACGCCACCACCGAAGCAGGGAGCAACTTGGGGTTAACCGTTTTTCCCAAGGACACATGCCGCAGAAGCTGGGGATTGAACCCCTGACCTTCCGGTCACGGCCATGTGTGTGACCTGATTGACGGGGGTGTGATGTTTGTAAAAAGGCTTAAAACCCACCTCAGCTCCAGCCTTTAGCCGGTTGTTAGGCTGACTGAAAGTTAGGTAGAGACAGCATTTCTACGGCCTTCCAAAGCCCCCTGCAGTAACAGAGGGGTGATTTCACTCAGGCTTCATGTGTTAATCATCGATTAACTTGAATGTTTTGTATATATGTCAAAGCTTAAAAAATGTTTGGCATTGAATGGCATTTGCATTTTCCCTGGTTGTATTTCGTACGTATTAGTCACGTCCGTGGGTTGTAACTTCTCTTTCATCCTCCTACTCATGCAGACAGATGGACTAGAGGAGCTGTCATTGTTTGGCCAGCTTACTTGTACTACTGTTACGCATACATATGTACAGGCTTACATTTACACTGTCAAAACACATGCAATCGAAGTCAACCGCATCATCTGTTGGGTCTAATCACTGTGTTGCTGTTCTTTTCTATCAGGTGGCAGCATGAAAGAGAACACAGAAGGGCTTTCACTCTTACATAAACTGACATTAGATTGATGGAGAAAAGCAGACTGGAAGACACAATGAGGAAATACAGACTTTAACAGGTCCTTTAACAACACCACTTACGTGTTATGGATCTAAATGCATTTATATATTTGGGAAAAGACAAAGTGATTTTACCAGTCTACCTTGATGAATATCATTTCCATAAATGGGGAATAAACTTTTTAATTAAATGTTGTTTTGGAAAGGGTCAGATCAGTTCCTCTTTTAAAATAATTTACATTCTGTATCCTTGGAAGTCCAATGAAGTTGCTGCATGACTTTAAACTTCAGCTGATCTACTGTCTTGAAACTTACTCTACAACACCTGCTGCCATGAATTTTAAAGCAGCACCTGCTCACGTCTGGCGTTCAGCACTGACAAGTCCTGGCTTTTATGGTTCCACCTGGTCAAGTGTACCTTGAATAGGTCAAACAGGGCGGAGCGGGATCCCAATTCACCCCTGACACGAACCCCTCCCCCACGGTGAGCGGCTGAAGGAAGGGACAGCTGCTCTGCGTCAGCCCTTGAGAGGGCGAGCGCGGGGCCGGGTTCCTCTCAGTGTATAAGGATTTCAGCTATGTCTCCATTAGACCCCAGCGAGCACCAAATATAACCCAATTAACGTCACAACGCAGGCCCCGCCTTGCTAACCCTTGCTGCTCCCCCCTCCCGGGTGCTGTATGTGAACCAATCATAAAGGTCAGGGTCCTGTTCTCTGTGACCCTCTCTCTCCTTTTGAAGTGCACACTCCCAACCTGGGTGATAACCTGCTATGAGTCTGAAATGCCAATTACAAACAACAAGGGGTTTAGACCCCTAGTTGTTACCCTAGGGGACTTATGAGAAGCTGAGGGATGGGGTAAGTGAGAATATTTCCACCACAGAGGAAGACATTTAATTAGCAAAGGAAAGTCACACATGTACCTTGAATGATGGGCTTTCAGATTGAGTATGTGTTTTCCTACTTTATTACTGGGAGAAACAAGATGATAGGGAAATAAAATATAAGCATTTTATTTTATTTAACACGACACATTTTTTATTTATTTTGTGATGAAGCTGCAAATAGAGGACTGTGTTTATCATCAAACATAATATAACCTGAAGGACAAACTGTGAACCAGCAAGAAAAGTAAAAGTAGGCCATTCATGATTCCCCAAAAACTGCACCAAGACTGAGAATTTCAAACGGTAAAAATAAAATTGACATATGGGAAATGGGTTTTGGAACCTATGCAGGTGCCTGTCTGGCTCTCAGCTTGGCTTACCAGACTTGCTTACGGCTCAGATGTCGCCCGGAGCTGCACATTAGCATGACATCAGCCACTTTCTCATTCATAATCTGACTTAAAAGGCAAGGATGCTCTCTCTGCACAGACTTGTGAACCCCGGAGATCCCCCAGTTCTGCCAAGCATGACCACTGTTTTCCACAACACAAACAAGCGGCGGGATGTCTCTGGCCCGGGCTGACCGTTTCTAAGGCTTAGTGGAGGGGCATGCTTGAATGGGTTCCATTGTCAATCTATTTGTCATCCACTATTTTGTAGCGGCTTTTGGCAAGGGCCCAAGGTCGGCTAGCTCATAGGACTAAATATATTATACACAGTGGAAGAGGTGAGGCAAGTTCACAAAGCCTTAAATGGAACAATTCTTCGAAATTAATTTTCTCAACTGGATCAAATGTAAATATTTTGACAAAAGGGGGACAGTAGATTCATGTTCTCTGAGGTAACGCTCCATTAAAGATGATTTTTTTTTAAGCATTTCCAGTTGTTGCCCTCTTGTTCCACCTCTGCCCCTTCTTGCATCACAAGCTCCTTGACAAAAAAACAACTTGTGCCCATCCCTATTTGTGTAGTCTTAAAACTCGTAAAACTCAGCTTACCTTGTAAAATGAACTAAACAGAGTCGAGTTGACACCCTACGCTGTGTGAGCCTGTGTATAGTATGGCAGTTAGCTCGTTAAACCTTGGGGCAAAGGAAAGATGAGAACTCCTTGGTATTAGAGCTGGTAAGTTTCCTTGACCATCAACCTTGTACCTATAAGGCATTTCTTTGACATGTACCATCAAAGCACAGGTCAAATATAGTCTGAAAAACACCACAAAAAGCACAGAAAAATGTGCTTTCACACTTTTTCTGGCAGAGTTTACGGCTGCAAATTTTAGCAAGTTTTTCCGAGCAGCTAAAAAATGCCTTTGAGAGCACAGACAAGGCTTCCATCCAGAATCCTGTACCCAGTTTCAAACTGGCTCTGCTTTGTCTGAGCGCAAACACAGTCCTCCTTTGTAGTGTTGGAAATCATCCTCAGTACTTTAAGTCTTCGATTACGGTCCTGGAAAGCCAAACCCGAAGCTTTTGTGCACCTAAAACAAGCTCATTAGTGACTCGGTGTAAACATCTTTAAGACGTGCAAACATCATTTTTCATACCAAACTTCTTCCACTAACTCAGTTTCTGAACACATGAATGGAAAGACATTTCGCTTGATGGCTGTGTAGCATTAACAGAAACAATGGAGGTAAGCTGGGATATCAGAAAAGCACTGTTGAGTAAACTCAGGTGGGGAGCTGTTGTGTTTCCCCCAGCCAATGACAGCGCGCAGGTGAGTTTAGGAGTGGATTCAGCGGTTGGATGTGATTCAAAGCAACGAATATGATGGACTTGGAAAATAGCAGCAAATAAAAGAAAATATAATCATAGTGAGGCGAAACGCCAAGCGGATTAAGCTCGTTCCAAAACGAGGGTGAGCCTTGTGTTGGCCTTTTCCAGTGAACAGAGTTGGTCTATTTTCTGTTGGACAGGCAGGTGCCAAACAGCAGCGGTTTGCTTGTGATAGCTTGCTAAATTGTCCATTACAACAAATGTAACATTCTCATGTAGCCTGCAGTGTACGTAAAAAGCATTAAATGTACACACTTAGTCCTCTAGTGGGTGTGCACTCCATGAGCCGGGAACATTTCTACTAATGAAGAACTAAGACTTTGTAACAGTACTTAAATTGAGTTTAAAGGTATATGTACCTTAATTAAGTTTTTATTTTGCGAAATATGGGTCCAAACAGAAATATCTGTGCTTTTTAATCCTTTCAAGTTGGTCCAACTGAAATCATATGAAGTACAATTTCTAGAAGTTGGACTATTCCATCAAGTCAAACCGGAATGAAACTGGCATAGTCGATCTGTGAATGCTCAACAGTCCAATGCTGTGCTTTCTTTAAAATGGTGTTACACATATTGAGGTACATGGATGGAAGGAGAACAGTTTGCTGTTTGTAATGTATAAAACTAGAAGGTCCAGTAGCAACTAGCTGAAAGAGGGCACAAAGCCACCAACCTAAACAAAATCTGACATACTACCATCAAAAAGACGATTCTTGAATAGTGTAGTCCAATCAAAAGGCGTAATCGCGCGACAACCGTTGCTCTACTTTACTGTGCATAAAGAGTGAGTGGACTTCACAGAGGGAAAGACGCATCTGGGGTATCCATTGCATAACAGGAGAGCTTAAAGCATAAAGGAAATCAAACATTTTGAAACCATGTGAGAGCAGATATGAGCAGCAGATAATCCATATTCAACTTTATTTACACATATATTTTCTTTTTATGCTTTTGCTTACATTTGAGTACTACTCAAAGGATGTACTTTTTCACAGTAAAGAAGTTAATGAGTTGATTCTGTACTCTTACTTGAGTAGAGAATGTGTGTAGTTTTGCTATTTCTGATTAAAACCCTCCTTCAGGACTCCTTAACAGCCTTAGCAGGGACTTCATTTCTTGGTCCACCGCATCCAAAATATCTTAAAATCTTGCTTTAAGACTCTGCTCCTGTGAGTTCCAATCCAAATTTGTATGCAAACTGAGTCCCTTTGAAATATTCAAAATATGACATTACTTCAAGTGCAGTGAACACATGCGACCTTATTGACCCCATAGTGCACCAGCAGTCCAAACGTAACTAATTCAGAGGGGGGCGGGGGGGGGGGGAGGGTTATTTAAAGAGACTCTGCGGGACACTTTACCTGCTTAATCTGTTTGATGTCCACACTCTGCCTCGAGGAACATGCTTTAATATCATTTATGTGTGTTGTAAATGGTTACCTGGTTGGTAAAAGTTTGGAGAAAGCTCCCTTGCAACCGCCCTGGCAATTTCAGAGTCATGCACGGCTGAGATGGCAGCCTGCTCTGCAGCCTCGCTTTTTGTCCTGGCATGGGCCGTTCTGGAAGAAAACCACACAGAGACAAGAGACATATTTCAATTTCATCACCGACTCCAAGACCCAACGAAGCAAGTGTCATCATCTATTCTCTTTTTAAAGATGATTATTGGGCCTTTTTGGCCTTTATTATAGGACAGCTACCGAGAGACAGGAAACATAGAGACAGAGTTTTGGGGATGAAATGCACCAAACAGCATCAGGATAGAAAGTCGTACCTGCAACCAGTGCAACAAGGACTGCAGCCTCTGTCTGTACATGGGTTGCACACTCTACCAACACCTCCCTTTGACTCCCCCATCCCTGCCTCTTCCTCCTCATCTTTGAGCTGCATCATCCAGCCTGTCCCTCTCGTGGGGATGACATAACACCTCCCCTTGTGATCTATCTCAAATCCAAATCCTGATTTTCCAAATGGAGCGCAGCCACATCCAAGCAAGACCTTAATCCAGTCTGGAGCACTGCACTGCTGCTGAACCACACGGGAGCAGTGCCCAGAGGGTACACATGCACGCGCACACGTACACACAAACAAACAAACAAACAAACACACACACACACGTGGATACATATGGTACTATTATATCATATCAAGGTAAAACAGTAGGTGGTGTAGTGAAGGCTAAGGTTTGATTGCTATGCCGTGTGCAAAAAAAAAGGTGGAGGTTACAAAAAGCCAATTAAAACATTAATAAATGAAAAACAAATGCATCAAATAAAATTAAATAAAAATACCACGATCCTTCAAATGACTTGGAAACACTAAAATAGAATTAAAAAGTGCAACTGGTCCAACAGTAGCATAAAAAAAACTTAGCATCTACCTCCACGATATTGTGCTGATGCTGAAAAAAACCCAAAGGCAGAAGAGTAATACGTTTTGGAATCAATGTGAGCGCAGTATTAGCACTGAGAGGTATTATGGGAGCGTAGCATGGCTGGACAGATAGAGGCCGGGGCGCTGACCTGCTTAACAAATCCCTTGAAAACTCCAACGAAAGATATGCAACATGTACACATGTACACATGTGCACACAAAACACACACACACACACACACACACACACACACACACACACACACACACACACACACACATTTGAAGAGCCATAGAAGGGCATACATGCACTGCAACCACAAGATGCCGTCACTTTTGCAACAGTATGGCATTCATCATTTGAAGCTAGTGGTTAAGTTGCTTTGCTGAACTGTTAATGAAAGGAACACTTACACAATACATGACAGTGCTACATGAAATGCAGAAATCCAGATGTGCTGTCCGGGTATCACTGTAAGTATTGACAGCTGTGCCTTGCGCCCTGCTTAACCCCACTCATCCATCTTCCTCTTCCATTCACCATCCCTTCTCTCTTTCAATCAATGCGCCCTGTTTTTTTCCATCCTTCTTTATTGACGCTGCATCCCGTCATCCCCCCCCCCCCCCACATCCTCCTCCTCTCTCTCCCTCCCTCCCTCCCTCCCTCTCTCGCTCTGTCTTTCTGCCAGTATGACCCCAACGGACAGATGTCTCTATTTCTGACTATACTTCTCTGTCCTTGGACTCTGTGCAGCCCTGTTTTTGACAGGGCTGGGACAGTGTGATATTAAAATGCATGAGGAGCCATATGCTGGCGGGTGAGATGGACTGTTTCCTCTCTGGAAATAAGCTTCTGCATCACCCAAAGACAGAGGACACACTCAGGCTCTGTTTACCGACAGAACTTACCAGCTGCAGTCAAATAATCCGCATTTAAGACATTTTTATGGCGGACAATTCTTAGCTTTCAGCCATGAATTTACAAACCCATGATATAGGACTATCACTCTTCTAGCTAAAACAGGTACAGTATATTTTAGCTTGATGGTCTTAACTGTAAAACAGACATAAAAGCATTCCTGTTCCATCACACCACCCAGACATCCACTTGCCACACATGCTGCCACAAGGACGAACATGCTTCTATTTCTGAAATGTGTGAAATGTGCAGCCGAGTGAAAGGAGGCCTTGAATGCGTCACGAATGCATACAGCACGCCAGTGACATATCCTAAAGGATCTTAACAGTTCCTTTTGGTAGACGTGGCTGAAAGTCACGGGCAGACACAGGAAGCGATGCAGACTGTGCACAGGCAGGATGTCTGGTGGCTGGGAGGTGACAGGCAGAGAATGATGCGAGTGTGATGGTGCAGCCGGGACGAGAGCAGCGCACAATGAGAGGGGAGAAAACGAGGGCAAGTGAGGCGCAGGGATGAAAGGGGTTGCATGATTTTTTTTCCCCTTTCATCTGTAAATTGATATATGTATACGCCTTTATTCAAAACACAGAAGGGCTGGGAAAAGTTGAGAAACAAGTCGGGAATCGAGAAAAGTCTGATTTTTGCTTTTTTTTTGCTCCCTGATAGTGCGAAGAGAAACGGAAGAGGAACAGTGTAGCAGGCTGAACAATTTACAAAAAGTGACTCTTCATTATCACAAGACACAAACCTCAGTGGAACATACTGCTCCGATCTAATAACTACTTAGAAACACTGAACAAAACTGTTTCACATCGAAAATGTGTTTCATTCCAATTTAGGCGAGGCCTCTGAAGCGGCCGCGCTGCTGCTTCATTTGGTTCAATAACCGGTTTAAATATGAAAATGTCATTACTTAAAACACTCAGACAGTATCAGCCTGAAAAAAAATGATGTTTGGATTTGCATCTTTCAAACAATATACTCCTGTATTACTAGAGTTAGGAATCACCAGAGGCCCTACGATACGATATTGTTGCGATTTTAAACATTTTGTGATATGCTGAGAACTGCAATATGTTCTGGTTTAACTTTTTTAACTGCATATTATGTCCCAAAAAAATAAATCAAGAACTTTTTTGTTAAATAAGAAAACATTCTCAGTCTATTCATCTCACTTCAGTCTTTTTTTTATTTCTATCCAATGGGAGTCAAGCCCACAGTCTGACCAACACTGTGATCAAAGTTAAACCCTGTGAAAGGCTGCATGCAGCTCACAATCTGAATGTTTTGATTTCAGTTTCATCAAACTAAACTGAACACAAACATGTATGTACGACTTTACAACTGCAGTCATTTTAAACAGCACAACTGGATGAAAAGAAATTGTGCAACCCCTTCAGCAATTCAAAAATTTAAAAGCATATTTGCTGTTAATTAATATCATAAAAATATCCATACTTGGCCGCCATGAGTCAATATAATATAAAAACAAAAAATATCAGGATACTATGCTGTATCGATTTTTCCCTTCCACCTCTATGTTTACAACATTAAAGCACAAACAAAGACACGTCTTTTCAGTGCTAAAGGAGGGCAAATATTTTCTGCGACCACCACCCTCCATCTGGTGGAGTCATCCTTATTTTGCAACAATATACATTTTTATCAGGTTAATTAGTTCAAGTTTTGACATCTTCCACAATGCATGGCCAGAACCACAACCTATTAGGATATACACTATGAATGCAGATACAGTTCAGACCTTTTTGACCCTACGCTCAAAGATAAAACGCTTTGTAAACCTCAGGGCACTTGCTTAGTGAGGTAACAATTCTCTGTTTGTCACAATAAATGAACCCTTAAACATTACACATGATCCATTTTTTTACTGTAAATGATTCTTGTAGCAGCTTGAATTATGACTTGTCACTGCCAATCATTGGCTTCAGTTGCCCACTGACTGAGCAGAAGCACACATAAGAGGGACAGATACTTTTTCAGGCCAAATTTTAGAAGTCATCGTGTTGATTAACAATTTGAAAGTCTAGATAAACAACAGTATGCAAAGTCACGACTGACCTTTCAAAGAGAACTAGTCGGACCGTCTGCCTCCTCCCTACTTGAGTCCAGTCTGCCTCTGTCTGAATATAAAGCAACACCTGTTTATGTCCACCTTGGGTTCTGCAGGTGCTTATGTGGCTCAGTATCCAAAGAAAATTGAGCGGTTTGAATCCTTCAATGCACACACACACACACACACACACACACACACACACACACACACACACACACACACACACAACTGTTTACAGAAATGTGGACCAAATGTCGAAAAGGAGCCAAGGCTTTGAAGCTTTTGGACTGAGGCTCCGTTTGAGCGATTGTATTGATGACTGGTGAGATCAATGGTTGTTTCATCACTTGTGACAAATGAATTGTGTGAGAAGTGTTGAGTCAGTTTGGCACGCTGTGTGGCGGGACGTTTTTTCCCCCCTCTGCAGAATTTGTGCCTGTGTGTGTGTGTGTGTGTGTGTGTGTTTGAAATATAGGCTGAGGTTGAGAAAGCCAAAAAAAAATGAACAAATGAAAAGGTAATGAAATCAAAAGTAGAGAAAGACAGCACAGGAGAGAGAGAGAGACAGCAAAGAGGAGTGCAAAGACTCCTGGGTATTTAGAACTGCTTCGGTATGCATCTCAGGCCCCTCTAATTTTACTGTTGGGTTAAATTTCAAACCCCAGCTCCCATGCTGCACCGTGCATCCTCTAAGGTTTGTCATACCTCTGTCTCCCGCTGAATAAAGTGTTTGTGCATTATGTGCCTATTTGTGTGTAAGTGCATGTCTGATTGTGTGCAATGTGTGCACATTCCCCTTATTGAGGCCTTGGTTCATCACTCCCCGGGCTATGGCCTATTTGAGGAATCTCCCTCACATATGCTGACACAGATCTGCGCCCCCTTCGTCTCTTGATCCCCTCCACCAATCTACGCGTCTTCAAATCAACCCCCCCCCCCCCCCTTCCCTTTCTCCAGGCCCGGTAACTGGAATGCTGACTAGTATGGTATATAATAAGATAGAAGATGAGGCTCGACCTAGTCCTTGTAAACATCAGCAGTCAACAATCTTCTTTTAACCTTCATACCTTTCTTTCCCCACAGATGCCACTAAGACCATCCCCTCTGATTTAAAACTCAGGGTGGGAAGCTAAAGCTAACATCACTATCATTTCATCACCAGCTGGAAAAACAATATTAGAATTACAAAATATGGAAGGACATTAGGCTATATTTTAATTAAACAACAAATTTAACAACTCATTGGCTGCCACAGATCGGAGTCGAAACCCAGGCTATGGCCTCCGTACATGGAGCACGTACACTAACCATTAGGCTACAGGCGATCCACTCGCAACTGCTTGATGCTAAGTTTAGCGGTCTAACTGTGCGTAACTGTAGCCAAACATTTGTTGTTTTAACTGGAAACCTTGTTGTCTATTTCTTCATATTTTCAGGATATATTTGCTATTCTGGTAATAACTGATTTTTCGAAGAAGTTTGACATTATAAAAGCATTCAAGTTCCCAGCCTGAGTATCATGTCGGCTGGAAAAGGCAGCCACATGAATATGGTGAGTGCTCCTCCTTTTCAGAGGGCGCTAATCTTTTCTATGAAAGGATATAATACATTTACGGACATGACTGGCCTGTATCTTGTCCAAAGCAGTCCGCAGGTCTAAAGGAGCAGCTCAGAACGTCACAAATTAACACTTTGCTTGCCCTGCACATATCTCTTATGTCTGTGCAGGCAATACTATTGAACTCCTGAAAGGTGCTAATTCAGGATTACTCGAGCATTACTAACACCATTAGTGGTTAGCTAAAACCGACACTGAAATTATTCTGGAAATATTCCTTGGCTGAGGTCTGGGCTCACATTACAAGGGGCTGCAGTGGTTGTGGTTGTGGGGGGGGGGGGGGGGGGGGGGGGGGGGGGGTGCAAGAGACAATAGCTACAGCATATGAGGCTTTAAATGGAAGATGGAGTGGCTGTTATTATGAGATAAGCTAACTTTATCCTAAAGAGAGAGCTGTTACATGATGCTGTATAATAAGGATATTGGGACATAGCCATGTGCTTTACATGAAGCCTATTAAATCTTAACACATCCTTTTTTTTGCAAGGCAAAATGTTTATTTGCCTTCCCTCTCTTTCTATAGTTTTTCTCCTTTCAAAAGAAGTTCAGATAGGCATGCTCAAGAAAAAGAGAAAAGCAGCATCGGACATCAGTTAGGCTTATTGAATTTCCCCCAGTCTTGTGATTTGCAGGGCAATGTAATATGCCATCTTATTAAGGAATGTTTTTTTTTTTTTTACATTTCACCTAAAACTGTAGGGTTTGTCCAAGGTTACATGGCATTGTCAGCGATGTCAAATCCATAGAGAGAACCAGAGCATTATAAATAGGAAATGAAAGGTATAGGCTATTGAATAAAGCCTGGGAAATATGAAAAACACAGGATGAAAGCATTAGGGAAAATGCAGGGTAATGAATAGACCTGTCACAATGTGGAAGAAAAGGACATACGAGGAAGGGGAAGACATGACAGCCATCTTTACAAAATGCTTATCACCATAGCCAAAAGGACACGGTTTAGGAAAAACAACTACTCGATTTCTTGCTGAGAGTAAAATAATGAACATTGATTCCAATCTTATGTCTATATGTTTGAAAGGCTTTTATATACTCTGTGAGTCATGACCGTCTACAATGGGTGTAACACCCGAGTCCTGCTGTCTGTGATACTACAGTCCTATCTTCTGTTTGTTTACATCACCCGGACAGCCGGCCGGCTCATCCCCTCGTGTATAAAAGTTGTTTAGTTGAGGGACTAGAGAAAAGAAGAATAACATACTGTACTCACTGCTTAATTGAATGTCACGTAAGTGTTTCTAGATCATGGTCGTTTCGGGTAAATTTACATGCAGTGTGAAGATACAAGGATAATAAAGATCGCTAGCATTAGCATGCTAACACAACAATGCAGTGCAAGTTGTTTTGGTTTCATGCTGGTGCTCAAGGACGACATCTGCTGGTTCAAAAAATCGCATATAAAGCCTTTAATAATAAGCTACAGCCGGCCTGCCAGTGGCCTAGTGGTTGGATTGTGCACCCAATATACAGAGGCTGTTGTCCTTATAGGGGGTAGCCCGTGTTAAAGTCCGACTGCATGTCATTCCCCACTTTCTCTTTACCCGGTTTCTGACTCCATTCACTGTTCCATCTCAATAAAAAGACAAAAGCTTAAAAATAAATCTTAAACCCGCAGGTGGTTAGCTTAGCTCTATGGGAAGAACAGAAACAGAATATAGTTCGGCTCTGTTTGAACATTAAAAATATTGACCAACAAACAACTCTAGAAAATCATTTTACAAACAAGTCATATCTTGTATTACCTGTGGCAAACTGTGTCTTTAATTGGGGCATGAAACAAGTACGAGACAAGCTAACAACCCTTTTGACAAAGTCAGGCTAGCTGGTTCTCTCTGTGTTCTATCTTTCTTTGAGCAGGGTTCAAACTAAAAGAGCAACAGATTGTGCAGCCCTGGTACATCAGGAAAAAATCGAAAGGTATTCTTTTCTCTGAACCCAAACTAACTTGGGGCCACGCCGCTGAAACTATCGGCGTGGCCCCAATGAGCCTGCTAGCAGTTTGGGAAGTTTAAATAAGATCTCTGAACCTTCACATCACCACGTAATCAGGGCCAAAGAGAAGCAACAAGGACCAAAACCAGATATCTCCTCTGATGGTCATGGGGTTCAAACTGGGTAGAAATTGATCCAAAACATTGGTCATTTTAGCCCAGGCTATAAACAATGACTAATAAGGCCTGACTATACGAGCCACACTACAGTAACTGTCTTTACAAATATAACAATGGTACCAATGTACTCATCTGTTCACAAGAAAGCTGACAAGCGTATTTCCCAAAATAGAACATTATACTCAGACTATTTTTCTTACTTAATTGTGAACATTTAACAAACTTTCATAGCTAAGGTTTTTTTTTTTTTTTTTTTTAAAGCACTCTCATGGCCTAAAGATTTGAAATGTATTTTGAATCTGAACTGGCAGGTACTGTAGAGACAGATTGAAGATCAACTCCAAACAGACTTCAGTTCTAGGAAGAAGAATAAGTAGAATCAGTATTTGATTAAACAGAGACAAAACTCCACGAACATTTTCTGTCTGTGGATTACAAACAGACCTAATCTCTCACTAGTGTTCTTTACTCCGGAGCTTTGCACTGAAGCGTCCTCTGGGATTTCACCTGGACTTCATCCAAAAACACAGGTATGTGTATGTGTGTTTGCCTGTGCATCAGGATTTCACTTTGGGACTTTTTAGGTACATCTCAGAAACCTATGAGCCTTTTCAGATTATTTTTGCATAAAAATACGTCCCATGTGTAAGCGCATGTACTTGTGTGGAACATGTTCGGGCTCTGTTTGGTTTAAGGTTTGATACGCCCGCTGCTGACATGATGAGTCTGCTGAGAGAGTGACACAGAATCCCTCTCCGAGATGATCCCTCTGGTTTTGGTGAAGGGCAATGGCAGGGATTCAGACCTCGCTCTGCCCCGTGCTCTTTGTGTCAACACTGCTGGTGAAACATGGCCACAGCTGATATAGCCAATGACCCCGACTGAAGGGGGTTGGATAAACTTCACACAGTATCAGTATCTGTATCTGTATCAGTATCTGTGAGCCTTTAAAGCATGGATTTGATTTTTAATTTTACTGCAGGAAAAAAAATCCTTAGGAGTGACGAGCAAACAGCAACTCTTAAAGCTGTCAGTCAAGCCAATAAAGCCTCTCAAATATATGACACTGAAGCCTAAACACTGACTTAACAAAACCAAGAAACACATCACCCAAATCTTACGTTTCTAATCCCTTAGCTCTTCTAAAGTTTCCAAAAGCCCATGGTATTAAAATGAAAATGATATTGAATGCAGAGAATTCTGTTGCACTATTTGTGTTCCATAAAAGAAGAATTTGTGCTTTTTTAATCCAGTAGATGTCGCCCTTGAGCACCAGCATGAAACCAAAACTAATGCTGTTTGGCCACACCTCCGCCATAGTGAAGCCCTCGCAATTGCCTGTGGACTGCATTGTTGTGTTAGCAGGCTAATGTTAGCACGCTTTAGTTAGCTCGTAGCTTCACATTGCATTTGAATTTCACACGGAATGACCGCGATCTAAAAACGCTCACATGGCATTCAAATTAGAATGTCATTCTTCTTTTCTCTTGTCCTAGACTAAAACAGTTTGAGGAGCCTGCTGATGTAAACATGATGTAAACATGGCTCAGACAACAACACAGCCAGTGGGACTCGTGCTTCTCACTCATTGTAGACAGTCATGACATTTACAGAGGATATACTTGAGTTCTGCTGTATTCATGTGTACAATGCCATATTATTCATTTAAGGAACAATCAATAATAAAAATTGTTGTTGATTATTTTTATTGCCCATGGACAAATTAACAACCCGATTTATTGTTTTAGCACTTTAAAAAGTGAGAAAACTTAATTACATTAAATCAGTAAAATCAGGTTGAATCTCAGGACTCGATGTGTAATTGTTGTGTAGCTGTCAGGCAGCACAAGTCTGTTTTTAAATTCACAAGCTGTCGTTACCCTGAGAGTCAAAGAGCTGAAAACTTTAGCAAACTAACCTGCGTTTGCAGCGAAACAAACATATTCTGCCTGTACACACACATTCATAGACACAGGCCTCCACTGATGCAAATGAAGGCATGTTGTCACAAGACGATATGCAAATGACACACATAGACAATATATACACATACAGGCAGACGCTTGAAAAATGAGCCACCTCTCATGCAAATCAGGTACAAATCTGCATTAGGAGTTGAAAAAAGGGAGGCTCTGAGGAAGAGATGCTATAATGAGGTCTACAGGGAATTCAAGATTTGGTCTGAATAAAGGACGCGCTGAGGTGACTGCACAGGGTTGTGATATCTGTTCATAAAACCTCTAAATCTACACACATTGAACAAGCCTTTAAGGATGAATAAACACAAAGCCGAGCTAACAACGCCTCTTCACTCTACTTCCTCATGAAGAAAATCAACAAATGGTTGACACGATGATGACAGCGATGAGGCAGTAACCATGGCAACAAGCACAGACACTTGAGCAGGCTGTCCAACTAGGCATCTAGGCTGGATTAATACATTTAGCAAATGAACAAAGCTACATACTAAACTGTATGGGTACAATATTACAACTACTACTACACATCTTTTTGAATGTGATACCGTGACAAACTGAATATAATGTAAAAGGTTTACACACAGGTAATGAGACACACACACAAGCAGCCTCTCAGTGGTGCGTCTCATTTAACTACGAGGCTCAACATCCGAGCTGAACCTGTGTGAGTAAAGGTCACATTGCCTGGCAACCACTTGAGCTTAAGGAATAGTTTTAATTATGGTCTGAGCTCTCTCTCCTCCAATCTCCTGCCACCATTCACCCGAGTGTTTGTACGCACACAAAAACACACACAATCATATACACACACACACAACCATCAATTTCCCCTCTAGTGCAAAGCCAAAGGAGTATTAGCATTAGGTTACATCTGCCCACAGTGAAAAGTTGTGATGCAATCTTCTACGATCTATCTGCATGGAGTAGCTGCAGGATGTGCAAAGGCAATGCTGGCAGTATCATAAATAATTAATTATTTGAAAAACATTGATTCAATAACAACTCCCTAAACTCAACTACAACTGCTTGTAGTATGTAGGTCAAGCTCTGCGACATTACAATTATATAATCCAGGGGAATATTGCGAAAAGGCAAAAGTAGTCAAATAAAATCTCCTATTTCCATAGTCATGTTTATAAGTAAATGGTATAAAACTACAGATATACAAGAAAAAAAAATGCACCACAAAATATATATACCACACACACGAGGCCTATGCGTGTGACTACGAGTGTGGTTGCATGCTTGAAAAGGGTTTCTATGTGGAAAAGCAATACTCTGACAACAACAAGAGAAGTGATACTTCCATAATCCAATCCGGGAACATCTGGAGTCAAAGCTGCCTCTAGCTGGCCAATCAGAGTGGCTGAACAGATTTAGCAGGGCACATTGGTATCCAGAGGTTAAAGACGTACAGCTTTGGTAGAAGGTATAAAAAAAAAAAAAAAGAAACAAATAAAAACAGACGAAAGATCTTCAACATATTAGCTGCTTGAGGCAACACTGAAACAGGCTTATTGGTCAGTACGTGTGTGTCAGAGTGGCAAACACCAACACTTAAGGCTACAGTGTTAGAACCACTATTTGCATTTTAAGGTTCCTTTGGCGGGGAGGCTAAGTGCCCATCGTTTTGTCATCCTACTTCTGATAACACTATGCTCACGTTCATGCATTTCCATTGAAAATGTTCTTATGTTTTGTCCTGCAGAATATGACTCCTGCATTAGCTTTGAAAAAGTGACATTTAACACTGCATTTGATGACTTTCTGTGGTATCGGAACACAAATGAGAAAATTATTTAACTCACATAGTCTTTCAGAACAACTGAATGTACAGTTAGGAAATAGCATGGTGCTAACTTATTCCTAGAGTTATCAGATTATCTAACCCATAGTGCTACTTCCCTTGCTACTGTAGCTTTCCTATTATGCTAGACCAAGTTGCAGAAATCCTAAAAAAACTGCAGTTCCTTGAGTGTCCGCTTGAGGCTGGCTCCAAAAAACCTGGAAATCCCGCACTCCAAATTAAAATGTTAATTTGACTGCTGAAATTAACATGTCTGGTATTATAGCCTGGAACTACTTGTTCCGAGTAGTCAATGTCTTTATTTGGCACTGTACAGGGGGGGTATTTATTTTTACAATTCCCCCTTTTTGATTTTATGAAGGCAATGATTTATGGATAATTAGGGCCGTTACTGATCTTACAGCAAGTGGCTACAGTTTGTGAGGAGGCTTAAGGCCCACCTTAGCTGCAGCTCTTTGCCTCTTGTTAGGTTGACTAAAAGCTTGATAGAGTCAGCATTTCCAATATGGCAACCGCCACGGATGGGCCCTTCAGAAACCAATGGGTGACGTCACTCAGACTTTGTCCATGTTAACATGTAGTCGATGTGCTAGATCCACATAAGCACACAAACATACAGAAGTGGGTGTGGTTTTATCTAAAGTAGATAATTATTGTTTTGCATGTTTTCTGATGAAACATATCTTTATTTAATTCAGTACCAGCCTTTTTCCAAGCTAATAAGTCTGTACATTTTTATGACATGCTTTAGCGATGTTTGCATAGGAATACAGTTGTTGAGGATATTGACAGATTTAAGTAGGTTGGAAAAAATAGAGACTGACTTTCTCCAAAGGCCAGAAAAACATGCAAATGTAATTGCAAGTCAAGCAAGTGTTCTTGGTGCAAATAGCAGCACAAAAAATCAACAATAAGCTACACTGAATTAAAACTGATTTGCTTTTAGTAGAGCCCGGACCTCAGTTAAAATCTAATTGCAAAAGACATACAGTATAGTATATCAGCAAGGACCTAACATGTTGCACAAGCGTTCAAACATCGGCTGATGAGCACTTCCACAGGTGAGCACCACATTTTTTTTTTTTTTAAATGCCATTTGTGATTTTACATAATTTCCCATCATGTCCAGAGAAATTTTCAGTTGGATTGCAAAAACACATCAAAAACACACAAACACAAATAATTCCATGAAGCTCAGGCGTACTAAAACAAAAATTTGCTTGATCTCGTAATTTCTTTACATCTCAAATCACAGTGTGCCTCATACAATATTGATTAACTTCACTCCCATGATTCTACCTCTCATCTTTCCATTTACACAGTGGGTCAAAAGACGACAAAAAATAAGTAGTGCATCACTTTTCACTGTTTAATAATGGAGTACAGTCTTGTCGAATATTCATTATAAACCAAGTCTGCTGCGGAAACGAAGTAAAACGTCTGTACAAGAAGTACTTCTACATTTTTAATGATTGCAGGTGTACCACTACATGATTTAACCTCTTTATAGCAGCCCTGGACTCCACATAACTCCTACCCCCCCCCACCGCTCCACCACCTCTCCCTGCCTACCCGCTCGCATGCCTGACTCATCGCAGCCTTTCTTGAGAAGCAGCAGAAATATGTACCGTTCTCAGAGAGATTACAGGCCACAGCCACACAGTGCTAAGGCATGTCGGTGAAACTCAATCCTATCACCGCCGCTGTCAACACGCTCACGTTTACACACCGCTATTACCCACAGGCTATTCTCCTCTACTCTCCAGGGAACAAAGCTCTCTCATACAGGGTAATTATAAGTCAGAATATCTATCTGATCCCAACCTTCAGTCCAACATACAACAAACTGTACAGCCTGGACATCTTCTCTCCGCCTTATAAAACCTTCTCTTTTAGTGTGAAGTCCTCTAGTTGGACATGTAGGATGGTGATATCTGCCAAGATATTTCCTTCTCTTCTTGCCTTCCTAACACCTCCCACCAGGGAGAAGAAATATTAAGGAGGGAGAGAAGAGAAAAATAGTCTTTTCCGCTCACTCTCCAGATTCTTTCAACAGTATTCCTATTTACTGTGATGGATTACAGCAACATGATGTGTATTAAGTGCAGCACATGAGCCACTAATAAGATCTGCTCTTCTTTCTTCTAGTGGCACACGAGAAGAATCTTCTGTTGTGCATATATGTTTTAACTTGAAATAGTCTTTGTGACTTGAACAGTACATTTGCCTACAGCCATGTTAGCTGGTATGTGAAGCTGTATGAAGATGCAGTGGGGCTGTTAGCTTAGTGCTAGTGTTAGCATGCTACATTTTTTAAACAGTTTGTGGTGGCGTTTGGCTCTTTAAACTGTAAATGGAAATTAAACAATGCATTCATACTGATGTTTACCACTTAGGTGTAATTTACCATCTCAGTTGAGTTATGTTACCATCTTTAAAAATAGCAAAACAACAAAAGTACAGCAGAAGATTGAAATCTCCTGGTTTTAGATGAATGTGGCTCAAACCAAAGACTGGACAGAGTTCGAAGGCAAAGTGAAGGTTAAGATTAAACCCAGGTAATTACATTTGGGGCGCATACAATATACAAATTCTTTGTTGAACTAATAGTTGTTGATTCAATTTAAAACCACGTGAACCCAATGTCAGAAGTGAAGAGGTAAAGTAATGGTAATTTGATTTGATAAATATCAACCAATCAAATGACCCAGCCCTAATAGCTCCCCACATCATTAGCCTTTGGTTCTGATACTACTTACAGGGTTTCATCCACTGACATCTCTCCTGCTGCTAACGATGACTTTATAGAAGGCTAATGTGGTGAAGTACAGAATAAGATTACATTACAAGCTGTAATTTGATAAAACAACTCGACTAAGTCCAGTGCATGGGCCATTGCATCAGCGTCATTATTTATAGCTTATTTGTATGAACAAGATGGCGACGGCTTCGGTCTTTAATTAGACTGATATCGATAAAATGAGGCAAGGTGGATGGTTAATTTATGTGTGTGCTATAATTATTGTAATTTCCATAATTATTAGACGTGCCGAGGGATATGTTATATATATGTTGTGTATGTTGGGGCGTTACTATGACTTGTGATTCAGATGGCTGGTAGTCCTTCCCACAGTTACAGTAACTATATGCTCTGCCTCGCTGCTCCTGTACATTCTGTCACTTCATAAAGAGACCAACTTGATATACTTTTGAGAGGTGTGTGGCGCCACTTTATAGGAAGTCCATAAGTGGCAGCACAAGCATAGAGATCACACACACACGAAAAACATGAATCTTATTGCACTTCTTCACGTCTTTGGAGGAGGGGGAAAAAAGTCATCTGAATCTTGGCACAGCCAAAATGGAAATCTTACATGATGTACTAGTCTGGGATTATTTTGTTCACATGTTGAAACACAGGCTGATCTATAACTCGCTCCAAAAGGGCAGGTGGTGGTGAGTGGCTGAGGTCATCACACAGCAGGTGATAAACAAACACCCCTGGACACAAACGCACCCCACACACACACTTTCTCTGTTCTCTTGCCAAGTGATAGCAACCTTATCTCACCTCTCGCATCCAAACACACAGTTTCTCCCATTCTCTTCAAATCTCTTCTTCACATTTTTATGGACACACACATGCACACGCTCACACACACACATTCGTGAGAGATGATAGTGTGAGGGAGATGGCAGGCTGCTATATCAGTGCTGGGACGGGTATATATTCCTGGCTGGTGCTGATAAGCCAACTGATGCCTTGCCTTATTTAGTCAGTACTCACTGCTGACACACCAGCAGAGTAACAGACACCCCATGCACACTCAGTGTATGCATTTGTCTTGTGCGTGTGTGTGTGTATGTGTGTAAGGTCGGTGTTCCCGTGAAAGAGAAGTGGGTTCTGATTTAGCGAATGCACATAGATAGTGTGTGTGTCTGTAAGTGATTGTAAATGTGTGCATGTGTCTGGCAGGCAGAGCAGTGTACTGTATATGAAGACATGGTTAACACTAATAGGCCTATGGTTGCTAGCAGCTTTCAATGTATGACATAATAAATCTAAATATTTGACTAGAGAAAAAGATTTTAATACAGTTTTTGGGGAAATTTGAATATTCTACATTTTCATCCTATTTCTCACTTCTCCTTGATCCAACAAGGACGACTGCATCATAATTAAAAGAGCAATCAGAATCAGAAATACTTTATTAATCCCAGAGGGAAATTCGATTGTCTCAGTTGCTCCAAAATATGCAATACAGCAGTAGAAATATAGTAATAAAAATATGAATCAAATAGAATAGGAGATATCTTACAAATACAATATGTAAGATATCTACTGAATGAATTCATAAAATGTCCTTATATCATCAGGCATTTAGGAATCATGCTATGTTGGGGGTGCTGCCTTCTCTGTCAACCTTGCAGCAGCATGTATGTCCTCCTCTTAGTTTCGATAACGGTGCAGAATGGTTTGTTTTCATTTTGGCTAGAAAAGCAGGCGATTTTAAGGCACCCCAAAACGGCCGTTGTGAACGCCCCTCGGTTTGCCAGGTCAACGGCAAACCGACAGGTGTTGCAGTGATGGAAGCAAGCAATTGAACTGGTTCAGACAAAAATGAGGACCTAAAAAGCCTCTGCAATTTTCTAATAAACACCACGACCAGAAACGTGGTAAACCCAGGATAAGTATTGGAGATACTTTTGAAACCAGGAGAGAGGTTAGTACACAGAAAGGTTTCAAGACCGATGCAGAGCTGGCTAAACACTGAAGCTTCTGTGTCTATGACATGTCAACCTGCATTCAAGTCGACTCCAGAGAGGAGCGCTCTCCAATGTTTTGAATTTGGGCTGCAGTACCCATTTTAAACACTAGGTGTTAAATGTACATATTGCTCCTTTAATATCTAGTATAAAAAAAGTCTGTTAAAACTTCTGTTTGAAAGAGTTTGGTTGTCTGCCTAGCACCAAAATCCATACAGTTTTCTTAAACAAAGTAGTCGTACAGATAACGGTCTGTGTATGTGAATAAAAAAAAGTACAAAAACAGCTTCACAAGCAGTCGTAGGAATGGTACAATTCACAATGGTAAACACGGTGCACATTACTGAATAACAATAGTCTAACATTTCACTGATTGCTGTGAAGCAGAAATAAGTATCACATGAAAATATTTCCTACGCGCGGAGAGCGGCGTATTAGGTGTTAGTTAACCTTTCACCAGAGCCTGCAGAGTAAAGAGCGTATCCAAACAGAAACACACACTCGGCCTGCATGGATGAACTGGCAAACGGTGTGTTTGTTTTGGCATTTTAAACGTAACCCTGAAGCCTAGGCTGGGAAAGTGTGCATCATCGACTTAACCTCAGGTAATGAGGTCAGATAAACAGTGAAACAATCTGCAGCAGCATGTAAAAGAAGCTCAGAGGGGAAAATGTTTTCAAATTATTTTGAAAGTTTTGAGAATTGGAGACTACACTATAACACTTTGGCTGGTATAAGAGGGAACAGAGGTGTAACAGAGGCCATTACAGTAGATTACAGAGTGGTGTATACACACCACCAGGACTGCTGCTCTGTAACAAAAAGGCTTTATGGGAGAAGCATTTTGACACGTTAAACGTTTCAAAGCCACAGCCACTTATCTCAGTTCACAGGCCTCTGACACTACCACTACACACACACACACGCCCTCACACACACACACACACACACCCACACAGACACAAGAGCATGCTGTGTTTATGTGTGTGGAAGTCCATTTGACATAGATAAGGTTGACAAACTAACAGTGAATGGGGGTCACAGCCACAGAACTCTTGCCAGCTCGGTATCGATTGGCTGGTCAGAGGCGTGAGGTCATCAGATCCACCCTGGAGGCTGATGGGATAGCTCCTCTGTACGAGGGAGGGGTAGTTGGGTCCCCTCTGTGCCCTTTTTGAAAACAAATTCTACTTTTTTTCATTTCAAACTCCCAAGAAACCTCTTGCTCAGCAAATTTTCTGCATCCCCCATCTTATCCAAGCCACATTTTTTACCCTGGCTCTCCTACTTCAATCCATTTTTTTTCTCTCCTGCTGACTCTCCCACCAGCTCTGTCTCCCTCCCCACTTTCCCTTTGCATCCGCTCCACATCCAAAGACTGAGCGTCATGTGACCAGAACTGGATCGATACGAGTGCATCTTTCCCCCATGCACTGTATAATGAGACTTACATAACCTGCTTATACACAACCGTCACAGTCGGCCATGTTTACAACACAAATGCAGTCTTAAAAAGGAAAACTGTTGTATTCCAAAGCACTATGATGGGCGAGAAACAGGCAGTAATTTGATCACTTACTACAGCACAGGGGACCTTGTTCGCTGCCATTAACAGTTTGTATCAGCGTGACTGCTTTTACTGTTGTTGCTTTAGCGCTATTCATCAGGTCACGTCTTTTCTTCTTCTGTTGTTAAACCGTTGCTCTAATGCATTGTTATGACTCCTTTCAACGCTGTGTCTAGTTTTCTCTTCACTCCGGGGACTGAACACTATGCAGGACTTTAAGTATTTAGCATTTTAAATCCACCTTATGTAATCTTATATGCCTGAAATCTGCAGAATTAAGCCTTTTCTCCTCCCCAACCGCTGGAAAGGATTTATTACATTTTTTTTGGATATTATAGTAAAAACAGCCATTCAAATTAATTCTTACTGTATTACTGTAAATGGTTGGGTTCAGCTCTGAGGCAAAATACTCCTATTCATCATCTTCAGTGTTATATAATATTTCAAGTGTACATTTTGTTTATCAGTTAAATAGATTAGATTTGTGTATTCATAGAAAACATGGATTAACAGATTTGTCATTTATTCTGGAAATAACGATACCCATTTTTGACCGGGGCATAAAGTCACGATCTATTATTGTGCTGCCGTTCTAAAAAGAATTCAAAGAATCTTAATACTGTTGTCTTGCCACTTCAGAGTTATGACTCCACAGACGGCAAAGTCTGTTGGTTGGTCGACCACTTTGGCTTCGACTAGAATATCTTGATAACCATTGGACAAATTCCATTCATGACCCCCAGAGCTTAACTCCCTCCAATTTAGGTGATCCACTGATTTTCCCAAGTGCCATTATGTGGATTAAATGTGGATGTTTTTAGTGAGATTTCTCAAGTTCATCCTTATTGGACCACACATTCATGGTCCAATAAGGATGAAAGGAGGAACCCTCCTGATTTATAATCCCTTGACTGTCATCTTTTTTAAGTCAACTTTTGGATGGGCTGCCATGAAATTTGGTAATGAGAGTCATAGTGCCTGGGCACTGGTGGCGCAGTGGTTAGTGCGCACGCCCCATGCATGGAGGCTATGGTCCTCCAAGTGGGCGGCTCAGGCTCAAATCCAGCCTGTGGCTCCCTTCCTGCATATCATTCCCCACTCTCTCCCTGATTTCCAACTCTATCCACTGTCCTGTCTCTTCATTAAAGGCCCAAAAAGCCCATAAATAAATCTTTAAAAAAAAGAGATTCATAGTGCCTCAAAGGACTATTAAGAAATAAATTGGTGAACCCCTGGGTCTCACTGTAGCACCACCAGAAGGTCAAATCTTTAATTTTTCATGCAAAAAACCTAAAAGATCATCATGGATTTTCAGAGAAAAATGATGATTCATAACAACTTTGATGATCACCCAACATTTCCTTTGATTTTGACTAAAAATGCCTCAACAACTGAACAACTAATGGCACAGATGTTCATGTTCTCAACAGGATGAATTAGAATATCTTTGCTGACCCCTAAAGTTTTAGAGGCATCACTAGTTCAATCTTTGTGGCCAAAAACCTGCGAATTGTGTTCAGTGTTAACAAAAGAGAGAACCAGCGAGGTGAACTGAAGTGATGAATTAGGTAAGTGTTTCACCTGGAAAATATCAGCTCGTTAATATTGTCCCTGTGAATAAGTTGGCATTCTGACATTAGCATAATGATCAAACTAACAAACAGGGAGCATGCCCGTAGACTCTTGTTTTTACACGATATGAACACATTTCCAGTTTAATTTGTGCTCAGCAGGATAAAAGACTCATTTAACTGATTAACTTTGATTGTAGTTTATAATGTGTGTTTTGATTATTTGATTGTCTGAGTCATTGCTTCATAACTACCACTGTATAGTACAAGAGCCTAATTTCTTTGTAATGACTGTTTGCAAGGGATGGAAACACAATAAATATGCCTTTCTTTGGAAATTATAAATATGTATATATTTTTTTAAGGTGCACCTCTTGGGAGACAGTGAGAGTAAAAACACAAAATAAAATCAAAGCTTGCCTGATTGCACAGAGACCTTTTCACAGCTTGTACACATCCTCACTGCCCTGAGACTAATAATTCCCTGATGCAATGAAAACAGAGGATGTCAAAGTGATGCTGCGTACGCTGAACTGTGTCCCAGTAGGAGGGAGGCTTTAAATGAAAAGGTCACATCTCCTCCACCTGTTAAAGAGCAGATGCCACATCAGAGCAATGCCTGGCAGGAGGAGCAGGTATCGTTATTGGGCACATGAGATGCAGTTGGCACGGTTCAGGTATGGCTATACTGCTCTCACGCACACAAACTCATAGACACACATGAATCTCTCTCACACACGCCCTCACACAAGATGCCTCACCCCTCTCCCTGGGAATGACAGATATGGGCAGAGAATAGAAACAGAACTTTTTCCAGGGATGATCACGCTGGCTACACAAAAGCCCTGAGCGCCGGTGAGGTAGAAAGGTCGGCGCTGTTGTCACAGGAGTCCACTTACACAAGACTGAGCCTTCAATCAGACCGGGAGATGTTTGTCAAAAAGGCCACTGCTCTGATTCTGCTCTGAATGTCCGCTTTGTGTTTTTATGTTTACACAGCCAACACCCTCACACACATACAGAAGCAGGAATGAAAACATGTACACACTGTACCTGGAAGCTGCTATTTCCACTTTACTCCTGGCAATGGCTGCAGCCCTCTGTGCCCCCTCCACAGCCCGATCCACCTTCTCTTTGGTTTTGGGGTTCTTAAGAGGAATCAACTGCTTCCTTATTCCACGAACCAGCACGTTATTTTTGTACTTCCCTTCTTCTTTGGTGCCATCTGGGAAAACCGTGCACCCATAACCGTGGCGCTTGTTGTTAAGCCATTCTCCCTCGTACTTCATCCCGTTGGATCTCTCTGAAACACCAAATCCATTGCGCTTGTCGTTCTTCCACTCGCCCATGTAGGTCTCGGTTGTGGTGGCATCCACATGGTCCTCCAGGGGAAAGTCCTCGTCCGGCAGCTCGCCATCACCGATGGATATGGTAGAGTTGGCGTCACTGGAGCTGATGCGGCTCATGGCAGCGTCACTTCGCGCGGAGCTGCGTTTGCTGGAGATCGAGGTCCGAGAGTCAGACTTACGCAATTGCCTAAGGCTTCCGAAGAGCGAGCCGCGGCGGAACAGGCCCTTCTTCTTGCCCGTGACGACCTCGCTGTCTGAGTGGAAGTTTAGGACGAAGCCACCACGGCTGCCTGTGGGCGTGTCCGCAGGGGAGGAGAGGTCCTGGAGCACCGTGCCGTTGCTCTGCTCAGAGCGCAGGGAGGCCAGAGAGGTACGCAGAGGAGAGCGGATAACAGTGGCCATGCCATAGGGAACACTCTGACGTACGCCGTAGCCATGTCGCATCCCACCCATCCACTGGCCCTGATAGGTACCTGAGGGACAAGCAGACATGGGTCAGTGACTTATTCAATTACAACTCCTGTAAACATCCGGCTATGCTAAACAGTGTCACAACTGTTTAAACTTAAAGCACATTAAAATAAAGTTGTGGAACTACTTAATTCAAATGAATAACTTTACCAGACTAAGAAAGCTCAAAGTAAAGAAATAGAAAAACAAAGATAGTTGTGTAGCAGATATATAGCTTTTTACCTCTTCTGTATGTAAATAATCTAAAGACTAAGACACTAAAAGTTAAATATATTTAAAAAAAATAAAAATATGTACATGACACTTGGTATAAGAAATATTTTTTAAAGATTTTCAACAAGTCAAATTTTCAAAATGTATGGCTCCTTTTCACTGTCATTTACTTTATGTAATATGGTAAGTGTATGGCAGGCTGAATCGTGATGAGTTTAAACTGTAACCTCGTGGGTCTACTGTTATAACATCATAGCTATTTTCATAGGCTTGTTTTGTATTAGACTTGCAGAAACAACAATATGTTCAAATGTCATGTTCAGAATAGTGTTACCCTGTTTCATCGAAAATAAAAAACCTCCAGAATTGGCAGGCATCATAAAGCACAATAAGGAATAGTTCCAAAATGATAATTAAAAAGCGCAATTGACACTGAAATTGCTTCTTGTGTGTGTGTGTGTGTTGTTGTTGTTGCTGTTGCTAATATGTACAGACTTGCTGGTCTCACTGGGCCCACTTCCAAAAAGGGACTGTCTTTTATCTAAATCTACTGAAACAGAGTACGAGCTTAGAAAATATCCGCAGTGGGGGAATTGAGAAAACCTTTCAAGGAGGACTGAAAAAAAAAGAAAGAAATAATTTAATGTTCTCCTCATGGAAGATTTCTTAAGGGAAGTTTTTTTTTTTTTTTTTTGCACCTGTGCCAAAACAAAGCCGATTATTTGAAGATATGCATGCCTGAATAGCTTCACCAGAGAAACGTTAACTTTCATAGCAGTAGTGAGCTTTTGCTTATTCATGTACTTTCAGGGAAATCGACAGGGTTCTCTTTTTCCTCTGCCTTGCGTTTTGTTTGACAGTTCATTTGTTGCTGGGTGCAGCGGTGCAGTAAAGTCTGTCTGCCAATGACATGCTGTCTCTCATTCCCCACAGATCTGGAACTGTGAGCATAACTAACTCAATCACAGATATTTGATTAAGGTACTGATACTGAGGATCACCTGGGATGAATGTGAATCACTCAGCTAGGAACCTATTTTCAGGCAGCCTCTAACTCCCCCACTGACAGTAGGCACATTCACCATTTGTCTCTGACGGCAGGGATTCGCTATGAGTCACATAATGAGAGGAATACTTCATTAATCCCATTTGGTGCTGCTGAGCCCAATGAGCATGAGCTGGCCTACTGTAGCTTCTTCAGAGCATCATATTACAATCCCAATCCTAATAATAAGAAAGGCTCGTTAATCCTGTACTCCAATCGCATGGAGCAACACAATGAAATAAGCCGTAATGGTCTGATTGTAGAACAGAAAATGATATACCAGCCCCCGGCAGGAATTTAGATGGATAAACAGTGTGAGATTAACAGGCTGGCTCTGTGCTGCGGTTCAAATTGGTGACCCTGCAGATCAAGTTATCAGGATGTTGCAGGGTCAGACGGCCAGATGTTCTGTAGATCCTCTAGGATCAGCTGATTTCCCAAGCCCGGCCCCTCTGGAACTGTCATATGTGAAGTATTTATCTTGCGCCATAAGGCCTCTGTTAGGGGAGATGATGCTCACAAATCACCGGGGATGTTTTATAACCACAGAGGACGGTTTGTAGTAAACCACCTGCATTGCTTGCAAGTGCTTGTGTTTGTGGGCCAACCAGGATGTTTACACCTTAATCAAAACGGTCTAGAGACAATCTGTGAACACAACACCGGTTACAGAGATCAAAGTTCCAAGAGAGGCTTGCACTGACATCTCAGTTCCAGAAAGTCCAAGAGTATGTCCTTCGTATAATTTACCGTGGCTGAATGCTTGATGAATGTTTATTGATTTGAAATACCTTGGAGATATCTATCTTAAGTTTTAAAGTTATAAATAAAGGAAAGTGTATCCCATGTGTAAAAACATTTTCACGAGTTCTCATTGCAGACTCACCTCTTCTGTTAACTTTCTAGAAAGGTTTTGACACTTGCCTTAAGGACAATGTTTTTACTAGAAATGTTGAGATTGAAGCAAAGATACACTTTGAAATAAGTGTGCGGTTGCAGTGTAGGTTACCTTTTTAAAGTGAATGAGGAGTAGGTGATTGTCTTGCTATAATTGGCATTACAGACTGAGTTGCTGTGATTTTCAAGCTCCTTGGAGTAGGGACATGCTGCCACTGAGTTAGCGGCAGGATGCCCTCTCCTCCTTCTGTCATATGAAGAGCAACTGGTTGTTGCCAAATGAGTTGGGCATTGGAATCAGAGAGGAGCCCATCTCTTTAACTGTGTGCAGCAAGTTAACATCACCAGAGTGATAAATCATATCTTTGAGGGGGGTTGGGGAAGTTAATGATGATGCTTGACCGCGGTGCGCAGTGCGCAATCTCAGCTTCCAGTCAGTTTATATCAGATGGAGATTCATGCACCGATGTATTTCCATTAGCCTCCCTCATTTGGACTTCGAGCATCCTCTCACTCTCTCTCTCACACACACACACACAGGCTACATAACACAACATCAAGCACCGCTGTTAAAGCGACACACACACAAATAAGACAGAGTTTCTTACCGCCATCTCCATAGGTTTCGATCCCATATCCATCCTGCAGCCCGTTGCTCCAGGTCCCGTCATATCTAGCAGGTGTGTTGTGACTCTGTCGGACTCCGTACCGACCCTTAAAACCGTGACTCCACTCCCCGCGGTACATCCATTTGCCTTTATTCTCCACGCCGAGCCCGTGTCGCTTCCCCTGGGACCAGTAGCCTTTGTAGGTATTCCCGCTGGGCCAGGTATACACCCCTACTATCTCAAAGCCGTGCGACCAGGACCCGGCGTACTCGCCCTGGCCCTTGGGTCCGGTGCAGATGCCGTGTCCGTGGGCTTTGCCATCCTCCCACCCCCCGCAGTAAGTGCCGCCGTCGTCGAAGTCAAACCTTCCGCCCGTCATTCAGATACAGACTGGGAATAGAGCAGATCGTGCGCTGCTGCAGACTCAGGCGTCTCCAGGACCGTGGTTAGGGGATCCAGGACCGTTGGTGAGATGAAAGGATGAGCCGACAAGAAGATGACTAGAGGGGCACAAAAATAGGGGGGTGAGGAAAGAGGTTGGTACTTCCAGACACTGACATGCAATACAAAAAAGGCATGCGTAATGGTAAGTGTGAAGGTATGAATGGTGGGCGTCATTTACCGGTGGCGCACGCCGGGTTCTCCGCTGTGTGTTGCTCGTCTCCCCCCTCTCACCCACTGATCACAGAGGGAGAGAGACAAGCGTCGAGTCCATGCTAAAGAAAGACACCGGACCAATCGCAACGTCACGCCACAGGGACCTCCCACTCTCATCTCTCTCTCTCTCTCTCTCATCTCTCGCTCTCTCATCTCTCTCTCTCTCTCTCTCCCACCACTTTGAGGAGCGTAAATGTTCAGTACCTCTAAATAAGACACCTCTATATCTTTCCAAACTCGTATACACGTCTGAAAACGCGCCTCACTTTACATGTCTGTTCATAAATTAAAAAAAACACTCTGACGCCAACAGAATTGATATCTAATGACTTACTTATCAAGACTGAGTAAATGGTTATTTGTTGTATTTTGCCTCCCATAGGCCTATTTAATAATCCGCCTACATAATAATCAAACGTCCTATATTCCGAGGGTGGATAGGCTATCACAAGATAGCTCTAACATAAAACATACTGACTGTGTTATCAGGTTATCACCAATAACCTACATGCGATTTGTAGGCTATGTAAAAGTGACATGAGTGCCTTTATTGTGTACGCTACACTGAATTCTTCCTTTCCCTCTAACAGTAAGCCTGTGTTAAGTTAAAAGGACAACAAACTGTCTAATGATTGCAAAGGCCAATGCCTCTTAAAACAAGACTGCGTTTTAGAAAATAGTTACTAATTTTCACCTCACATGACTTTTGGCTTTTAATAATTAATTCACTTCTTATCAGAGCGAACTGAAAAATAACTCATTGAAGGAAGAGATGACAGCGACCTCTGCTGTCTGAATGCATTGCGAGGCTATAATATGGTAATGTGTTGTATTTGTGTGAAATGTAGTTGTTTCTCTGTCATTTGTCTTACATTGTGAATATGTATAGCCTACTTTAAAACGTAGAGGTCTACTTACTTAAAAAAAAAACGCGTATTTTTTAATAACCGAGTTTATGGCGCATGGTTCCTAAAAAAGGAACATTTTGAATTATAGCCTAATGCCTATGGTTACAACAACTTGAATCAAGCAGGACTACGATTTGACGTATAAAAACTTCATTGGGTTTGTCTTATCTTACCGTAAGAAGGCTTATAAATCGCATAACACATTAGTTTCCCCATACAATATAAATGAAATGTGAACAACTTGTTGAAGAGGGAAGATGTTCAAGATGTTCTCCTCCGGGCCGATAGGGGGTGTATGTTGTTGACGATCCTTTCGTGTGCTGTCCTCACTTGTCCCCTAAAATACTAACAGATAAAATGGCGTCCGAAAGCAGCCCTGGTGACACCCAAGATGAGAAAGCAGCTCTTTTGGAGACGAGCTCAGAACAGGATGTGCAGCAGCAGCAATGCAGTACAGTTGCGAAGCAAAGCGTGTCCAAGTTAACGCTTTATCACTGGACGCAGTCTTTCAATTCTCAGAAGGTGGGTAGGTCTTCACGTTTCAGCACCACGAATCAACGGACAGCTCCCCACCAGAGCTTTGATTTACAGACTGTTAAAATGAGGTTGATCTCGCTTCATGAACCAATCGTTCCACAATCTGTCTTCATTGATGGGACGGTTATAAATCGCGTTATTGCTCTTAATCCCAGGAATACTGGTAGGCCTATTAGATTGATTTAAAATCGTTTCAGAGGTTTTTAGACATCTTGTGGTAACTTCTGTTTTTTGGGTTTTCTTTTTGGACAGATCTGTTCCACATTAAAGAAGCCCAATATCAGCACCGTTAATACTTATAAAACACACTCTATATTTTCATTTATGTCAGCTTTTTTTTTTTTTTTACTGTGTCCTGACAGATTCATTAAACTTTGTGTGTGTATGTATGTAGCCTAGGTATAGTGTGTCATTTCTCCAAACGTACTTCCTCCGAATATTTATTATGTTGCGAAGATGCAATGTTTGGATTGATCCAATTATTAATATATTTAATACAACGAGTAATATGTTTTCATATTAGTTTATTTGTAATAAAACACTCATTCAGCCAATCCTTATTAAACAAACTCCCCTCATTCTTAGTATTTGAAAGAGACTGCAAGCAGTAGGATACATTTAAACAATTTTACATATTTAATGTCAGACATCTTGTCAAACACTGGATGTTTTTTTTAATTCACTGTGTACATATTTGATTTCTCTGATGTGCGTCACTTTGGATAAAAACGTCTTCTAGGTGAATTGTAGAATTATTTTTTTGTCCATTGTGTTATCATTGAGATATATGTGTATTTGGTAGTTGTTCCTTCGTTCAGAAGTACATTAGGCCTACTTAAGCTGGCATGTTGTTGTTCTGAATACTTTTTTACATATATATTTTGGGTCTTTTTGTGCCTTTATTGTAGAGAAAGGACAGTGGACAGTGTTGGCAATTAGGGATGTAGAGAGTGGGAAATGACATTCAGAAAAGGAGCCACAGGTCGGTTTCAAACCTGGGCCGCCCCCTTGGAGGACAATTAGCCTGCGTACTGTACGTACAGCGCACGCACTAACCACTAGGCTACGGGCACCCTGTTGTTCTGATTACTGAACAAAGTTTGTTTTTGTCTTTTTTTTGTCTTCATAGCAAAGTTTCAAGAGAGTAAAACGAGTAGATATACTTATTTGATGTAGTCTACTGTTTGCAGTCTTTCTTCTAAACACTCAGAATGAAGATGATTTCAGTGAGCTTGATTGATTATGCCAGTTGTTTTTGATCAAGAGCCAAAAATGGATTCAAGTACTATTTAGCGTCATAGTTATGAGCTCATATACATCTTACCTTGAACACTCATTCAGTAGTTGTTGTTTGACAGGTGCGTCTGGCCATAGCAGAGAAAGGTTTGAAGTGTGAGGAATACGATGTGAGCCTACCTCTGAGTGAACACAACGAGCCCTGGTTCATGCATCTGAATCCCACGGGTGAGGTGCCGGTCCTAGTACACAATGACAACGTCATCTGTGACCCGACGCAGATCATGGACTACCTGGAGCAGAATTTCAACGAAGGTAGGATTAAATAGAGATAGTTCTGCAGCCCTTAACCCTCATTCGCTGCTCCAAGTAGAGGGCGGGACAAGTTCCAATCAGGCACCATTCAAAGGTGGAACTCTTTTAAAATACTGTTTCTCTTTTGACAATTTTCTTTTTTTGCACTATAAGTTTGACATCTTTACGTTTGACCGTTTTTATTTTGTGTTTGTTGATTTTTGTCATTCAGTCATTTCTTTTAATTTTCTATTATTTCTTGGTTTCCTTTCACTGATCCATGAAAACTGTTTTTCAAGGGTTTCATCCAGTTCCCTAAAAGAAGAGAGAATCTGGTAAGCATGGAGCTATTTCAGCGAATGAAAAAGCTTGTATTTGAATACCTTCTGTAATCTCTTATATATTCTCCCATGTACAAAACTGTTCTTTTTCTCTATTAGTTGGGATGGAAATTAATTTCTCCTCTGCCTTTTTTCATTTGGACAGAGCAACAAAGTGTTACTTTCTCATCACTGCATCTTTCTTGTCTTGACATGTTTGTCTGTGGCAGGCACTCCAAAGCTCATCCCTGAAGAGGGCAGTACCTACTATCACAGAGTGCAGCACTACAGAGAGCTGCTGGACTCGCTACAGATGGATGCCTACACCCATGGCTGCATCCTCCATCCTGAGATCACAGTGGACTCCCACATACCTGCATATGCAGCCACATGTATACGAAGTAAGACATGCTGAGATGATTTGCAGAGGTTTTATACAGCCTTGATTCTACATATTCTCCTTGTACATAATATGAGCCCTTGTTGCAAATAGATCCGATATCCCAGAGATCCTTGCAACGATAGTATCATGAAGACAGTAAATGTTCAGTTTGGGGTACACTTTACTGCTCTCAAGGCAAAATATTTAAATGTTCTATTAGCGTAGCACCTTTGATTTTTGTTTTGCATGCTTAATACTTATTGAATGCACAGCTGAATTATCAAAGATTTAAATGTTGCAGGAAAGGAAAAATGTTGAATAAGATGCAGTATAGAGACATACACTGACGTTAATATATATGGACTTTTCTATGTAAATTAAGTGTGTTAGTAATGAAAATCAAGGCATTGTTCATTCTCTGTGACATAATGTTGTGTTTTCGTTTGACAGCACAGATCGGTAACACGCAAACTGAGCTAAAGAAACTGGCAGAGCAGAACCCAGAGCTCAAGGATGCTTATGTGGCAAAGCAGAGACGCTTGAAGGTAAGTTTTTCCAAGTTGGTGTGTGCCAAATAAGCAAAACTGTCGTACTGTGATTTACTAAGAAGAGTCCAGATTCCCTACAAATCCAAAACATAACTAAGAAACTCCACATACCTGCTCTAGTTTAGGTAAAGACTGGAGTTATTGGAGTTGTTCTTGAAATTGGCTTTGTCTTGCTTCCCACAATAACTGCCCTGAGGTTAATTAATGTCTGTGTTCAAGAGTCTCCGGTCATTCTTACTTTAACTAAGGGACATATACTGCTAAAGCAAGACAGCAATATTGAACATCAGCTGACTAAAGATGTATAGTTCCCATGGCTTTCCAAAACTTCAGTTTCCTTCAAGCTCCTGGATAAAAGCTGTAATGTGAAATAGACAACTATTTATTTGATGAGCCAACCTCGGGCAGACACTTTAATAGTCCACAAAGCTAAATGTGACAATTGCTGAATCTGGTTCGGATGGAAAATAAACGAACAAACAAGTAAATTAGTGCTAAAGTTAACTAGCCAAGCAGCCTGCTATCAACTGCCATCTAAGCAGCGGACTCTGATGGAATTTATGGGATTTGTTGTTGCTAAGTTACCTTAAAGTTACACATTGAGATGTGATGAATGTATTATTTGTTTCAACGCTATAAATAGTAGATGGACAGGCAGCAAACAGATACCTTTAAAACTACCCTCCATACATTGATACTTATATAAGATATATAATCTTTATTTATAGAGCGCTTTTCAAAATCAAGTTACAAAGTGCTTTACAAGGAGAAAAAAAAAAAAAGCAAATGAAAAATCAGGCAGGTCATAGAATAATACAAGAGGCAAGAATAAGAGATAACAAACATTTTAAGACATTAATTTAATTTAAAAGAACTATGAATACAGATTTTAATACAAAGATATACATTATGTCTTACCCTAACTAGAGCTATAAAAAATGTTATTGTCAAAGAGACCAAAGAGTGCAGTCTTTGCTTTTTTTGTAGTATTATGGCAATTTTTAAATGTAAAAATAATCCGCCTTAAAAAGACAAATTTGGAGCATGTTGATGATTCACTTACTTCGTCTGAAAATGTTCAAATCCGTTTCTTTTGCACAACTCTCTGCTGTGTCTTAAAGAAGTAACTGTGTGCTATGCATTCATTCTTACATGAAAATGTTTCTGTAGTCCAAGTTATTTGACCATGACAACATGAAGTACCTGAAAAAGCTTCTGGATGAACTGGAGAGTGTGATGGACCAGGTGGAGACTGAGCTACAAAGGAGGGTGGAAGAAACACCAGGTACACAACCACAACAGCTCGTCATTTAGCCACTTCTTTACACACAATAAAAGATAGATTTTTATGGTTGGTGTGATTTTGCACTGGTGCAAGTGCTGTCTCTTGCAACAAAGTGAACTCTTGTAGCAGTAGAATTCATAATGTGCTTTTTTCTTTCTTACTCTTCGTCTTCTTTCCATTTGCAGAAGAAGGCAGTCAGTCCTGGCTCTGCGGTGAGTTCTTCAGCATGGCAGACGTCTCCCTGGCAGTCACCTTGCACCGCCTCAAGTTCCTCGGCCTCTCCCGCCGCTACTGGGGCAACGGTAACCGTGTGAACTTGGAGACGTACTACGAGCGCGTGGTGGAGCGTCCGGCCTTTAGGAGAGTACTCAGCCATGTCAACAACATCCTGATCTCTGCTGTCCTTCCTGTGGCGTTTCGCGTTGCCAGGAAGAATGCACCGGTCATTGTTGGCACCACTCTGTTGATAGGTATTCTCGGAGGGGCGACATACCTCGCTTTTCTGTACATGAAGAAGAGGCTGACGGTCTCCTTCTGAGGTTAAAAGAGTTAGAGGGGTCTTGGGACTGAATTTGGGATGAAGAAAAACATAGAAATGATATGAGAAATGTTGACTATATCATAATATAAATTATTAAAAGTTTTAAAACATGCAGGACTTATCAGTGCGCATGCCCCGACCTTGCAAGCAGCCCGTTACAGTTTTCTGTTCTTTCGTTTTCTCTACCCTTTATTTCCCCCTGGGATTTGAGAGTTTCAGATTGTGATTGAAACATTCAGCAGGGGAGAGTAATATGCCACTAAAACTAACATTTAAGTCTTGTTTTCTGTTGTAGAGGTTGCACAAAATGCACTTTTAGTCCTCCTTATTGTGCTACATGATTGAATTACACATCGAAGGATCGACTTAGAGGAGAACACACACGTTTTTGTCATTTGTCTGAAATCACAGACACCGTATTTTTTCTGTGTGTAACATTTATAGTTATTCTTCGGCTTCCGCACACAAGGTAGCACACATGACTACATTTGACGAGAAGTTAATTATTAAAAAGCCATGAAATAGAACATGAATGCATCATTGCTTGCTGCAAAATAGAAAACATATGCCAAAAAAAACTTGGACTCTGTGTTCCCAACTTAAAATAAAAGTGTACTGAAAGAAATGGAAATAAATGTTTGCCTGATCACCTTGATGAATGCTTAATAGTCTTTAATGTAAAAAAAAGAAAGAGAGGAAAAAAACATGTTTGGTCAGACATCCTTTTGCATTTTAAGTCACTTCATGAGTGCCTAAAATGTTAATATGTGATTTAGTCCTTTGTTGTTGTCCATATTTGCAAATAAGATTTTCAAAAAAGGGACACAAGATGCTGCAACCTGCTTTTTGAGATGAAGTCTGCCAACATTTAACAAAAGTGATCTGCAAAACCTTAAACATAATGAACCGGTAAGCTTGATCATTGATTTATCTGGAGCTCCTATTATACCTGCACTCATGTTTTACAGTTTGACTGATGGATAATTGTTTGAAACTATCTACTGTAACAATAGTCAATTGAGGGCTTTTTAAAATCCCATGTCCATCATCTTTCAATCAAGTGTAACATCTGTTTGAAATTATACTACTAAAAAACAATCTGCAGTGTTTCACGTCACTCAAATACAACTCAAAACGACACATAAAATGCATAAGTCAGCGTGATTTAATAGGTCATTTTATATCATAAAGGTTTTTAATGTTGGAGGAAATTGCATTAACTAATCACATTGCCCAGGGTCTGGATGTAAGTCAACATCCACAGTTATTTATTTGCCCAATCATAACCTCTGAGCCAACTCTGACATTTAAAATATGCTCAGCTTCAAATGAAACTCCTCCTCACGTGAGCTCAGCCTCACATAAAACACAGACCTGCTGGGCCTGTCAACAAAGTCTGGTCTTTGTTTTGAGGGTCCAGAGGGGCTGGGTTTTGTGGCTGTTAAAAGAAAATGGCTCACACGTGTTAAAGCCACATGTGAGCCGAGCTGTAACAGGCCCATAAGCTCATACTGGTGTGTTAGCTCTGGAAAATCATACCCCTGCAAATGGTTACAAAGTAACGTCATTTTTGCTACAAGGTTATATCACATAGGTGAAATTTTATGGGATAAATGTCAAAGTCATAAATAAAGTGCAAGTATACAAAATGTACTGTTTTTGTTCTGAGTCAAAGAGTAAACTTCATTTCAAGTTTTTATGTGCCTGTTTAATTATAAGTTAAACGTGTACATGCCTGATTCACTGATGTCTTGTAGAGGGATCCATGCTTTAATGAGAGGCCAGAAACAAGATCAAACGGGTCGTTAGTTTAACTCAGTCAGTAGAACAGGCGGGCCATGCACAGAGGATACAGTCCTCATCGCAGTGGTTGACCCTCCTATTTCCAGATGTTCTATGAAAGAAAGGCAAAAGCGGGGAAAACGAATAAATAAATAAAAACATTATCAAATTGAAACTTTAGGTGAGATTATGTGCTATGACAATATCTGACTACGGCAGGTGGCCTGGTGGTTGGTGCGTACTGAATGCCCCATGGGCGCAAGCCGTGGTCTTCCTGGCGGGCGGCCCGGGCTCAGGTGATCTGTGGCTTGTTTCCCACCCTTTCTCCCCGATTTCTGACTCTGTCCACTGTTCTATCTCAAAATAAAGGCATAAAATACCACAAAATAAACATTAAAAACACACTTTAGCAGACAGGTAAATAGTAAAAGTTTAAATTATTATCTCTACAAATTACTCAATTTAAATAGTTTTTATTCTGCCATTAAAAAAAATATTCAAATGCATTTGTCTGACTTCAAACTCCAAAGAAATGATCATGCACGTGTATTACCACAAGAGGGCAGTGTTTCCTTAAACAACTTTGAATTTGAAGGAGACTAAAGAGAAGTATCCTCCATGATTCCAGGCATGCAGGGTGATTTGCAAGCGAACAGATCCATCCTTTGGATACATTTATTCGGTCCAGACTCCACACTGTTGTACATTAAAGCTGCATTTGGAACACAAGTCAATTCTCCTGCTGACAAAATGAACCTCTTGTTGGACAATGTTATGTATTGTTTAAATGATGGTTCCTGAAAACTTGCTCTTCTGTCGTGCAGAATCCAACAGGTGGGTCACAGCGATCAGGCTAAGTTCTCCTAACTCAAAATGTTAAACTTAAATAAGTGTTTGCTCAGCTGCTGAGTCATTGTCATGTAATGTTTGTAAAAGGTGACAGCTTGTTTACAGTTCGAAACACTTTGGCTGCAGACACATACAACTAAATATTTCACTTACTCCAAACAGAGAATAAACGGTTTATTGTAGCTCCTGAGAGGTTTGATAAATTAGCAAAGACATTTAAAGGACGGTTTTCCCATATTTGCTTTAAAAACTCAAATCTTTGGCTTTTACTGATTTGTGATTCCCGTACATTTTATAATCCCAGACCATGACCCTAACGGTGAGGTATGATTTGGAGGAACATGTTAGTTTTCCTGATGAACTATCAATCATATTAATTTATCTGCCAAAAGAATGTTTATAAATGTTAAACTGCTGGCATAACCAAAGTGAAATGTGCTGAATAAAAGACCAGTGAAGGACTTGGGGAAAAATTAGGGCCACATAACTAAATGGATTTTGGATGTTATTGATTTGCCTTTACTGTAAGTGAGTATACTGACTAAAATATGACTCAAAGGGAAAAATGTGTAAATATTGACAATAACATTGTAACCAAAGTTTTTAAGTGTTTTTTAGATGCCTAAACTTTCTACATTAGCTATGAGTAAGCCTTGTTTCTGCATTGATGTTAGAGTTCTCACAACTTATTTTTAAGAAAAAAGAGAAGAGTCTTCTGTTTTTGTAAATGAGAAGGACCTGAAACAAGGTAAAGGCAGTTTAAGGGTTCAGTATGCTCAAATGATATAATTCATATTGAGTATCATCTGTCTGAATAACTGACATTACTGTACACACTTAACCCTTGGATGGATCCATTATTTTTGCACTGTGCTGACAACAAATTAAGAAAGCAAGGCCTGTATTCTTATCTAAGTGTATCTTTGTGTCCTTTGCACAACACTGCCAAATAGTGTATCACATGGTGGAGCTTGCCTGATTGAACAGTTACAATATGATACAATATAATGCAATGCACTTTATTGTCTCAATTGGGAAATTGTCTTGGCCTCCAGTGCTGCACACATTTAGCTGACGCTGCTGTAGAACTACCAATGAATAAAAACAATTAAAATAAATAACAATCACCGCTCCACATGTAAACAGAGACGCATTACTAATGACAACCACAAACCCCGTATACCAGTTCAACCCCATATTGCACTGGTATCGATATTTAAATACATATGTTTACACATCATAATAAGTAAAAAAGTTAAGAACACCATGAAGCTAGCACACCCTGATAGTCTCGGGAATAATTAAGTATATTTATAGTGTATGACGATGAAGACAGGGCTTAGTTATGAAGTGAATCAGCTGGCAGCTTTCAGGTTCTTCATAGAAAATTAAAACAGGGTCAAAGGGATCCAAGCAGAGTTGAAGAGTGAAAGCTGTAATGGCAACATGGCAAACAGTAACTGGTGTGTCTGATGATGTGGCATTATAATTGAGATTATTTTGTACTGTTGTGTGTAGTCCAACTGATTAATTATTTTCCCATTCAGAGTGTCTTTAAACCCTCTCTGGTTTACATTAGAGACTGTGAGTGACGTAAGGTCAGAACACTTATAGAGAGCTGTACTCAGTTTCTTCACTGCCATTTAAATACACAAGGCATCCCAGACACAATATATTGCTTTCTCTTTCTGTCCCTTGAGAGGGTATCTACGTCAGAGCTGATGGGTGTAGGAGCAGTTGTCTGTTTTGGGAATGACAGAGTTGCATGGAAACCCCTGCAGACTTGGGTCCCCACAGACAGACAGACAAACAGTAAGTGGAGAGGGAGAGCGTGATGAAGGTTGTGGTAGTTTGTAGTGTGGATGACTGGGAGTGATGGATGGAAATATGCAATGTGTGATGCAAAATGCAAAAAATAGGACTGAGGACAAAACTGAGGTCAAAAAAAAAAAGAGGGTGAAAATTTGAGGCTTCACTTTGCTGCAAGGCGGGATAATCAGAATAAATACAAACACAGCAGTTTGAAATGTGCCTCAAAAGTAACAAAGACAAAAATGTCTTTCTAGGGCCATACTCATCCTTTCAGAGCAGGTATTCAAACTCTATTCTTCAGTCCCTGACTTAGGTGGACAGTGGGGTGATGATGTGCGAGCTGTGGTGGACGACCACAGACAGGCAGGCTGGGTAAACAGAAACCCACACACCACTACCTGACAGCCAAGCTTGCTTGATGTGGCTCTCTCTGGAGGGACTGTGAGAGTGGGAGCATGGAAACTTCAACAGACTCTTTTTTGTAATCAGATGCTGTGAGCTGCACAGGTATTAATAGTTTTTTTTTTTTTAAAGAAAGATGGGATTGTGTATGGGATCTCAGCTGCAGAAGGGAACTGTAAATTAAACCACTCAGTCAATCAACAGCCTTTTATTTACACAGTTATGTCATGACTTTCTGCTTAAAGAGCAGGTCCAGACCGTACTCTTTCTAGTATTATTTAGAGCGAATGAAAATTGCAAAAATGCAACAGTTGCAAGGAAGAACTCTTTCTTGACGGACACCCACTGGACATGACTCTTTGGGCCAAGATGGTGGAATAGAGACAGAGAGAGAGAGAGAGAATATTTTTGAGACAAAACAGACAGGCTTGGAGATGTACGGAGAGCAACAGACTTACAGTTATCATGGTCAAATTATGACTAATATTAGCAGGCGGAGATGCAATGATACGTCTGGGGAGAGGAAAAAAAATGGCTTAACGATCTATAAACCAATATTCTCTTTACCATCTGTGGAAACATTAATTCTTTCTTCCCCCTAATTGGACAGAACAAATGGAAAACATGCTGGGAAAAACTATCGAGCTTCATATGTTCCTGTTGGGTTATGTAATGACACTTAAGCCACAGGAATGACACGACAAGACGAACGACCACAGAGAATAGTGCAGCAGCTGTTTAGCTCTTTGTCACTATTGTCCAATCGGCATTTTTATTGCATCACTCCCTGATTGTACTCTCTTATATCTTACTGGAGTTTTTGTTTTCTCGCAAAAGATTACTTTGGACTCAGAACCAACCAGGGAAGATGTCCAAAGTCTGTTGGCACCTTCAAAGGTGTTCTGAGAAACTCCCAGCTAGGTCTTTCCAGCCGTCACCGCCTTTCTGAGCGATACAGTGTTTGCTGAGTCGACAGAGATGGGATCTCATGATGTTGACACTACTGTTACAATGACCCCCCGCAGGGTTTGCCCTTCACAGCTTTATGATGAAATCCTGTGCCACTATTCATCCCCACATGTGCTCCGCAAATATTTGAACTCGGCCTACATAAACACCACAGTGCAGGAGAGATGATACCCAACGCCGTTTGCTGCATTATAAATCTTTGTTCAATTGGGCAGGTGTGGCCAAAGCAAACACAACACCAGCTTTATATTGTCCAGATTATTATTTTGTGTACGACGGGTTTCTGCCATCTCCATGCAAATTAACCACAGTGATGGCAAGAGAAGTCTGAGGGTTTGAGATGAATTATTCTTTCCAACTTTTCTTCTCCCGTGTAGTTTGGACATATGTGAGATACCGCACAACTTCAGGATAGCAGAATCATCTCCTCGTTCTTTTATTCATTTTTCTTGATGATTCATTTTTTCTATTTTTTTAAATTATGTATTTATAGGCTTTTATGTGTTTCATGTGTCTCATTGCTTTAGTGTTCTTGTTACAGTCTTTATGGGTTTACTGTGTTTTCATTTCTGCTATTTTATTTTACTTTGGTAAACTTTGTTATTTTTAAAATGTGCTATAAAAAACATGGATTAGATTGACACTGTGAATGAATACAAAACAATATGTATAAACAAAGATAGTAGACTACAAATAAGGAAATTAGCACGTGTCTGTGTGTGTGCACACGCTAGCGTCGATACATCAACGTGACCATGATTAATGTTGCCTAGTGATAATGCATCGTCTGTCTGGTCTCTGAGGTCAGTGAAGGTCGTTCCACCTGCTGTGATTGTTGCTGTGAACATATCCTGTAAGGGGCTGGATGCAGCTGAGGTCGTATAAATGGATATCCTAATGTAAATAGTGAGCTACCTCTCGCTTTGAAAACACTTCCTCTCCCATTATTCCCAGAGGTAATAAGGCCTGAGCCTTTATACAAGTTATGGGCATTGGGCTTAGATTGGGCTCAGATATTGAGGGAACCCTTAGTCCACCTGCCCTGAAGTATTTCCAGATTTTATTTTACAACTTGAAGAGTAGAAATCAGTGCTAGGCAAGTTATCAATGTGATCAGTTACTCTTAGAATAATGTTCATGTAGAGGTAATAACATATTGAAAGTGATGATGCAATATTAAAAACTACTCTGTTTGGCCTCATCAACTCTCATCCTTTGCTACCAACAGACTCCAAAAGTTATAACTGTGACATATTCAACAGTACTGTTATGCTACTATTTCAAATCATCTTGACTTTGTAGTTTTCTCAGTTGTTCTTGTAAGTTTAACACATCAGTCCCACCATCTTCAGAACATGAAATCATTTAAATCTAGTTATCTTCACGTTTACAGCTTTGGGGTATCTCATGGCTGCAGCAAGTCAGCTGATAGATAAAACTTTAATAAAACAAAGTATTTCACTTTAGCTGGACTTCCATTTCTCCTTTTGTTCTATAAGTTTGCAATTTGGGAAGTCAGTGAGGGATCATTTTCTTGACTTGACTCTTTTGGTGGGTTAACGCCCCTGTGTGGAGAAGTGTCATTGTCGCTGCAAGCATCTTGCTTTCAGTTTAAAAGAAGCTACTGGAAACTCTAGCTTGTTAGACACATTTACACTCACTTAGAAGGACTTCAAAGCAACAGACCCTTTAACATGTCTGCATAGCTTCCTGAATTTCTCACATATTAAGGTAAAAAAGTAAAGGCCCCCAATCCACTTAATGCAGCCATAATATATTTGGCTTGCAAATTAGAATATCCTGCAATAATATTTTTAGGGTTTAAAACAGGAAAGGCATGCAGGAAGAGACACTAAATGATCTTGTAGTAGCTCTCCAGAGATATCAAGTATATCCATCCAGCTTGTCTCTCTGTTTGGCACTTGCTAACACATATCGAAGGGACATAAAGTAAAGCGGAAATGATATTTGCAGGCGTTTTCTTTGACTGTCAACTTACAGAGGGACCACAGGCCATATCGTCCAACTTCCTGTGAGATATCCAAAGCACTGAACGTTTTCCAATGAAGATTTTAGTTTTGTAGTTTGACTTTGTCATGCAAACACGGACATAAACAGAATATATTTCAACCATATATATATATAAAATATATATAATCTAAATGAAGGCTAGATTATAAGCATATTCAAAATTCAGACTTACACAATCAGTCGAAGCTTTTACATGCCCAGTTACCATTGTATGGTAATATACTCTTGCTCAGGGCACTGTGGTTTGTTGAACTTAAGACATCCGCATGAATGAATGTCAGTAAAATTACTGCTGACAGTTCCTTTTTTGAAGAAACCAAATCTTGTATTGCTTTTCACTTCTTAGAAAGAGGCAGATTTGCCAATTTTTTGAGAAAAAGCATGAAATTTAGAATCGTATTATTGTGAGTGGTGTACTTGTGAGTGGCCGATCAGATACAAATTTGCAGAATATGCAAGCTGGACATAAATACAGCTCGTTGACTTTATTCTTTGGTTGCTGATTTTGGTTCTGCACAGAAAGAATTTCCCCTCAATCACAGACACATAATAGGGCCAACATTAACATCAACAAACATGGCTCGGGCATTCATGCAATTACTCACCCACTGCAAGCAATGTTAAATTCGGAACCCTAATTTTGATATAATTTAAGTGAAATTCTTTGGTTAAATGAAGGTGGTTGAAGATTGGTTGTAGTTTAAGTCTATCAAAGCATATTTTACTCTGGTTTTCTATCTTTGACATTTTTTCACAACAAGCTCGATTTACTCGTTTCTGAAAGAAACAAAGAAAAAACAATTATGAATGACATAGAAATGACTGAAAACTAGTTTTGCTTTAATTTGATCAATTAATTTTAAATAAAGCAAACAGAATTTTACCGTCGATGATCACTACAGTAACCTGAATTTCTCTTTAAGGGTTCAAGTGCAAGCTGTAAACTAAATATATGCGGCAGAGCAACTACAGCCAAAACATGCGGCTGGTTACCACATTGTGTAGTCGTCCAGCTGTTCCATCCTCATTTCCAATCTTTGACTCTTTGGACAGAACTGCTCCCTCTCTCTGTCATTGCGAAACAGGTAGGGGTATTTTGTTATTAAAGTTTTAGATGTAGGACATTAATTCTGATAATTATTTGTGTTTTTTGAAGAGCAACATGAAACAAACCCAATGTAATGTTAGCTAGCATCATAAGTGCTAGCTTGGGTGTTATAGTAGTTTTTCCAGCAGTTTTGATTTTGTTTCTTATCTTATTCTCACTGGATTGTAGATAAATATTGCCCATTCATGTCTCTTCCAAGAAACAATTATGTAACATTAGATTACTTACTAGAAAAGAATGTAAACCTTGTTCAATTTTATTTTTAGATACAATCTTAGCACATTACATCATTTTGTAGCCATATTGATAGAGTTTCTGTTAGCCAAAAAAATATCAGTGAGAACATTATACCAACTTAGAAACTCAAGACCAAAGCAGCAGAGAAAACTCATGTCAGGAACTGAATTGATGAAATTAGCTGAGTCATACTGTGTAGTTCAACAAACTGCTTGTACTCAAGGACCTCTTAAAGGCAATGACTGAACACAACAATATAATCTGGATATTGTTAGTTGCGGAGATGCTTCCCTGAGGGGATTTTCTATGACAATTTGGAGTTTTGAAAAGAAATCCAAGGAGGGAAGTACAATGTGTATCTTTCTGTTAAAGCTACAATCAATTTATAGAGATGATTCAAAAGCTGCAACACGTCTCTGTTACAAACAAACATGCTGCTTTCAAGATGGTAGCCAGAACAACTGGGTTCTTTGAGTACAGTGTAAAATATTAAAGCCAGAACAATTTTCTAGCCTAACATCAGGCTCAAAACTTGATTTTTTTTTTAACATTTTTGAACACTGAATGTACACTTCACTGCAGAAAGTTGATCTACTCAATGAGAATGTAAAGCATTTCTACCCGATGTTCCATGCAAGGTTCTTGTTGTTGGGAAGAGCAAAGTACAGTTGGGTAGTAGTACTAACAAATTGTTGAGGTCACTGGGGACAAACCAAAAGCTCAGAGGATTAAGCACTGAATGTGGAAAAAAAAAGAACACTTGAAATCAAATTAACTTTACAAACAAAACCCCTTTTTTTTCACAGGATATCAGCCACCACTCGCTTCTTAAAACTCAACAAAGACACGAAAACATGCTGACTGTGTGGATTATCTCTGAGAATTGAGCAGGATAACAGGTGAAACTATATATGGTATTCTAAGCAGGCACTGGAAAGCAGATTTTGCATTGGCAGGGTTTCTGTGGTTCCGCTGCCAAGTACAATACTCGACATAATGAGAAACACTTGTTTTCGAAATGAACAATCCACCAAGCTTCACAGCCTTCGAAAGCAACCGAGCTCGGGAGCTCATAATTTACTGCATATTATTAACATTGATTATGTTTGGTGGCCTCAGTTCAGAGCCATAAAAATGTTCCCATACAATACTGCACGTCTGCTTTATAGACGTTTGAAAGGTGATTATGACTGGAGAACAGAAGGTGTGCAGTACCGCATTTCAAGGCGAAAACAAACTCAGCAGGGGAAAGTAAATGAAAGAGGACTGTAAAATAAATCATGATTAAAAAAAAATATGTCTAAGTTAATCTACCTCTGTCTTTAATATGAAAACTTCCTTAACAGACAAGTGTGTAATTGACATACTACAGTAGAAAAAAACAAATCAATTAAAAAGTAACTCTGTAACCGAATATCCAAAACAGAATAATAAGTCATTCCTCTATAGAAATAAAAAGAAAGGAGATGTCAATCATTTAGAATATGATTAGAAAATGATAAGTGTAAAAAAGGGCATGAACACATTGGATCTGTCAGTGGGTTTTTGTGATGCCAAAGGTCAATGCCAAGCTTACAGAGCTGATACCATTAAAAAAGTGGGCTTTTAATTAAATGAATCTGCAGGATAGAAACAGATAAAAAAGCAGTGTCCAATTCATTTGAAATAAAGAGATCAGCAATCATGTGTTTGTTTATTGGATGTCAATTTCCATCCTGTTTACTTGTTGGAAATTGCTGCCTCAAGTGAAAATGAAATGGTTGTTCAAAGTTTCACGTTTGGCTGTGTATCTCAGCAGTATTTCACTGTAACAAAGAGAGGCATTAAATGGGAGAGGCTTTTATTGACACGGCTGTATCCATGGAGGATTAGAGAGGTCTGTTTTCTCTGAGTAGTCTGAACCCATTAACACCGGCCAAGTAGAGAGAGACATTTTTTCCACTGCTTAGAGTTCTCAAACTTGAGGCTGGAGCCAAGGAAAGGAAGTGCTAACTATGACCCAGGGGGAAAGGGAAGAGATAGTAATGATTAGGTGGTGGAATACTTCCTGTAGAGGGCTTTCAGGGAGATTTTGCAATAAAAACTTGTTGCGTTCGATAACCTTCTCTGATCGATTGAGGATGCTACGAGTCTCTATGTGATTATTTTAGAGAAAAGTAAGTGTTAGCAAGAGTTCACACAATATTGACAAGATAATCCTTATTGGTTTTGTGACACATTGTGAAAGACCTGTTGCCGTCACTACAACCAAACTCTAGGGGAGAGAGTGGAGGAGCCAAACTATATGGTGGGTTGGTCTTATCTCAAAAGCTATTATATCAGCCTCTGGAAGTGATGGGCAACTTTCCATGCTTTTGGTGTAGCCAGCAGTAAGTGATAGAGGACCTTTTGCCAAGACTTTCTTTTATGCCATTGTTTACAGTCCGACAAGCAACTAGAGGATCAAGAATGGAGTTGGTTTTCAGAGATGATGCCTAAGAGCAGATTGTTAGCTCCACTTGCACACAAAATATTTTTTCAGGTCAAACCAATGGGATCCATATCAAGTTAAGATCAATTGAGGCAGATTGCGTTCTACCTCTATTGCTCACCATAGTATTGGTTTTCCTGCATTCAGCCAGTGCCTGCTGAATACCAATGGATAATGAAAGAGAAACCAGGACACTTCTGATGCCACATTTCAGTCCTGCACCAACAGATTCTGCATTTCATGTGACATCATCACATTGCTGTTCATAAAGAAAGGTTGATGTGATGAAAAACACCCCTTGCATCTCATTTCGCTCACCCCCTGGCTCCAAAAGACATTGAGTGCAAACAAATAATTTCAAACATCTGTGAGTCAGTGAACTTCACACTACAAAGTCTTTTCAAACAAAAAGCAAGAGGAAAGGAGTGACAACATCTCCTCCAGGAAGAAGTGTGTGCAGGCGTAGAGGAGCTACGAGTCAGCAAGATGAGTGGGACTTGGTCAGCAAGGAGCCTGGACAAGGTGGGAAAACACGCTGTAGCAGAAGATTCCCTGGTCGTAGCAGAATGAAAAGTTAAAATGACTCAGCTAAATCAGTGTGTCGTCCACCAGTTAGTGAGTCAAATTAGCCATGTTTGTTTCTGTTTTATAACCATGGCATCCAAGGTGAGAAGAGGAGGCTGCATCTGGGGTTTTATGCTTTTGGAGCTTTGGTGTGAGGACTTTATTTCTGGATAGCAAGAACGGTACTAACAAACATTTGCACTGATATGGAATTGCCCTCAAACCAACAAACTGTGAATGCAGTGTGTCTCAGTCTGAGTGAGACTTCTCAGATTATGATACACAGCTGCCATTTGGGTTTGTGACATGATACTTTTATTATATTATATTATTCTGTGTGCATATTGTATCGCAAAATCCCCTAGATATATACATTGGTATTAAAAAAAGTAATGCTTAAAGAGTCGGCTTTCAACGGTAAATCAAGGGAGCAATTTACGTTGTCTTTCATCAATATACTTAGAGCATACATAAAACTGCATAATACCGTATTTTTCCTAAAAGAAATATATAAGCCCATGTTTCACAGTCTGAAGAGTAATATAAGACTAGAAAACAAACAAATCCATTTTGCTCTACATATATTTTTCCTGAACATGGTATCTGACATTATTGATTTGTTCTTATCATGCTGATATGTCATATTATATGTCATATACTTTTCTATGAGACGTTTAGTGTAATCACTTATTTTGTGCTATAAAAAGGGGTATTACACCACGATTGACAGTTTTGTTGAGAAACGCACTGTGTGCTCTGGATTAGCAGTGTGGATGAGAACTTCTACAACTGAGTGTCTGCTTTAAAAGGGACACAAGGACCTGTTCTGATGTGGACTGTACTGACATGATGTTATCTTGGCGGTTTTAACCCTAACATCAATTCTCATTTTTGGTACCTGAAAGAGTGGACTGTATTTCATGGCTCAACCAGCTAGGGATGGATATCACCACTGATTGTCTGAATTGGTTCGATTACGATTAACAAGGTCCCAATTTAATTGTATTGGATATATTTAAGTTAGAATACCAGTTTTGCTTCAATGTTAAAGAGATTCTTGGAGACTTGTGCATTACTAAAAATATTAAGCTTTTACATTAAGACTTAACCCCAAAGCAGATACATGAATGTACTTTTGTTAACAATATAGTGCAACACAGACTCCACAGTAAGATATGACTGACCAGCTAAAAGTAGTTTAAGTGCTTTCTTTAGTGCAGACACAGTACAACACAGGCTTATTTGTAACTGTACGGCCACAGATGGTGGCTAAGTACAGCAATGTGCACATTTCAACAGGTTGAATGTAGTGAAACCTCTGGACATTGTGAACTGTACTGTAAAGTCCATGAAATAAACCCCCTAATGACTGTGTTCTCATTTCTTGGGGATTGCAATATTATTCTGCAAGAAAAGGAGCTGATCTACATGTTGCGGAGTAAGGCAACTCCTTTGTGCAGTAATTATCAGCAGCGGTTGAGAAAACTCTCAGGGACACTGGCCCTGGGTTTACAAAGATTCCGCTTTGATTGATGAGCCATTAAGGGATGTTCCCCTGCATGCACCCTCCATGCATGTAATGTTGTACCCAAATGTCCCCCTGGGATTAATAAAGTATTTCAAATTCTGAGTTATTGTGTGGCTGGCCCAAGGAGAGTCACCACTGCTGAAGATTCTTTTGACCTCTTCGATGGAGTAGGAGTGGCACTTCAACAGGACCAGGGTGGCTGTCTTCCTGCTGTAGAGGAACTGATTGCTCAGCACCATCACCATCAGATTCTTGCTGTTGAGTCACCTTGTCAATCACCAGCTTATGTGTGGGCAAGTTCAGTCAATTTCATAAACTATATTTGCAGCATTGTATGTTATGATGGCTGGGTCTTTGTTTCTCATTCTCTTATAGCCCTACGACCAGCTGATTCCTGGTCATCTGGTAATCTGTGATCAAGATTCTGCACTTCATCTGTAAATCAATTTGCACATTGTAAATTGTTTTAGTATGTAATGCTTTTTATGACGTGTGCTGCTGCCCTCTTGGCCAGGTCACCCTTGTGAAAGAGATCCTGAACGCAATGGGTTATTTATCTGGTTAAATAAAATAAAATAAAATAAAAATTCCTACTGCACTGACTTGAAAGGTTGTCACAAGAGCAAGATATCAATGCCTGTCAGGGGGAGGCTTTTTTGGATTCTGTTTGTACCCCGGGATGAGTTGGAGATGCAACGACCATCTTTATACACAGTCATTGGTTAACCTCTCAACTCACCACTCTTTAACCACGACAAAAGACTTGCTGTGATCAAAATGCTCCACTTGTCTCAATCTGACTCTAATCCTGACGACTGTAATAACTAAAATAACTGCACTAATTGTAATTTTAATTCACGTCATTAATGGTATTGTCCCATACAATTTTGCATTCACACATAGTCTTGCTGCTTATTTCAGTATGTTGGCTTAATGAATAAAGGGTACAGAGGGGACGAGTCTGACCTGGCTTTCAAATTTAGATTTGCAGACAGATTTCAGTTTCTACAGCTACTTTTTCCAGCCCTGCCCTGCCCTGTTCTGTCAATACCATACCAATCCAGACTAGACTCAGTACATCATAGTCTGTGACCGCTGTCCCACTGCCAGCAATGACAGGCCTCGTGTCCTGCAGCTCACCTAGACAGCAGTGATGGGCTAACCAGCAGCAGGAGCGGCAGAGCAGGCCAGGGCACAAACCAAAGCAAATAAATCCCATCATTGACTGAACGAGGTGAGACTTAGATACACAAAAGATAAACAACTACCCAGTTTAATAGTATTTTTGTCTTTGGAGTGAATCCACACCTTCTTGAGGAAAGTGAAACTGGACATCCATGGGGTAAAATGAGGTAAAGGAGGGATTGTGTATCAGGCAATTAAATGTGTGTTTATTTAGCCTACACTGTGGGTAACCATTGTTTTGATTTTGGGTTAGATGATGTATTTTGGTGGATAATTTATTTTCCATTCTACTAAAGCAGTCTGGCTTTGCAAATGGATTATTTCTGTATGAATATAACCGGCAGCAACCTGCTTTCTTACTTTCACTTTCCCTGAAGAAAGAGTTCATGATATAAACAAAAATGTCAGAGGGGTCATACTGGGTTAAAAGGCTGCCAAATTACTTTAAAGTATAATGAGTCCAATAAAAAGTTTGGAACCCATGAGTGAACTGTTGCACTTCTGAATAATTGACCACATCCAAATACTTTCCCTGACAGTAAATGACATGATGTGAATACTTTCACTTTTGGAATGCATTGAATCCAAATGTCATTATTACGCAATAAACTGTTCTGTAAACAGAACCATGATGACAATTACTTACTATAAACTGCTGTAAAACTGTTTCAATGTGTATTTTTTTTAACCCTTTTGAAAACACTCCAGCCACTCTTTAACTGTGATTTGAATAACTTTGGGTCAATGCTATTAGAAGGCAAGTCTTTGCTCATTTATAATTTCTGTAATTATTATCACAATATGTTCAACCACAGCAACAGGCCAGCTAGCTTACATGAGGACTTTGTGTTTATGTTTGAGGCTACCAAAGTACAGATCTCAGTCCATCTATTTATCTTGAACAACTACTCCAGGATAATGATTAACAAAAGCTTTTAGCTATATATTGATTCATAAATTGTTTGAATATTTATATAATTCCACAATGTCATACATCAGTGGACTGTCTATTTGAAGCAACAAACACATATTTTTTCCAATTGCCGTTATTAGTTTTTAAAGCAGAAGTGAGCATATTATGCGATCAACAAGGAGCTGGAGAGAAGCAAGGGGATGGCAGATGCTAACCCATAGCTAAAAACATGTATTCTTATTTGTTGTCTAATGAGATGAAAGAAGACGAAAATTTTCCTTTATGTCGCATCGTTTCTTATTTGAGAAAAAAATCTGACGAAAAAAAAGAAACGCAGAAATTATAAAGAGAAATGAGAAAGAATTCAGAGAAACATTTAAAGCAATAATAAAGAGATATCGTCTTTGCCTCATTTCTGCCTCAAGAAAGTTTCAAGAGACCAATATAAGAAATAAATTATCCTTATTGGACAGCTTTGTTTATAATTTGTCTCACATCTATCTTATTGCTCTTACTCACCCTGCTGCAGGTGTTCTTTGTGTTCTGACCAGGCTTTGAACCTGCAGTCTTATAATTTGTTGTTAACTACTACGATACAGACTACAAAATTCATTAAATGTGCGATGATGACTATATAAACATTTTAGATTAGATGCAAAATGGGGTACCATTGAAAGTTTCAAGGTACTTCATCTTGTCCTGCAGGCAGAGCTCAAAGCAACATAGTCAAATGATTTGTTATACAGGATTTTCACTTGTATTAAAGTTTGTGTACAGCCCTCTTGATGGCCTGTTAGTACAATTAATTGGACAGCTGACAGCTGTTTGTTATGGAGTTTATTTTTCTAATAAAACTTGCTCTGAAGGGCAATATATACATGTGACAATACACACAAACCTATCGATCTTACAAGTAATAGATTTTTTTAAAGTGACCCACTACTTAGGGGAGTTCTGCCAAAGGCCTATTTAACAATCTCCCTTTCTCACTTTACACAATATGCCCTGGTGTGTGAGTGTGTGTGTGTGTGTGTGTGAGTGAGTGAGTGTGAACCTCTCTGTGAACTGAACTGCATGTATTTTCTACATCAGCCTTAGTGCCAGGCTGCGTCATCTCTCTAATGGTTCTTTGCAATAACACTGGCTCAGTTACGTCAGTTATATCCACGGGGAATAGCGGAGATTCGGGAAAAAGAGCAAGTCATGGGCAAACTTTTGACTCCCAACAACCAGACATTGCCAAGCAGTTAATAATGATCATTAATGCAAAGACACATTTTTGCAAGGTTTTCAAAGATTACAAAGAATGTGAAAATGTGAATTAATAGTCGGGATTGTGCGCCACATCAGTCATTATGATCAATGGATCCGGGTGATGTGGTAAACTGGGAAGAGACATGAAAGTGAGTTAAGGTGAGCAAATGTTCTCCCCTGTGACGTCTAACTTGTTTAGTTCCTTTGAGTTGTTACCCTGAAACAGATGCAGAAACCTAAGAAACATCCATTGAGCAACTGCCTAACAAGGTTACAAATCTTGATGCACTAAAATCCTTCACATATCAGATAACCCAAACCTACATAAACCATCTTTTGTTGCCATAACTTGCAAATATTTGGGGTTCAGACTGCCTCCTAAAACGTCCTCCAACCTGCTAGGCTGGGATGAGAGGAAAAACAGAGAAGAAGGGATTGTTGTTCAAGGGTCTTAATAGTCTGTTCTTTGAGCGTGTTTTACGTCACTACCACCCACTGCTTTTCCTCCACATGTGGTTGAGTTCCAGGAATGTGTTTCCTCAGCCTGGTCTTGATGACATGGGTCACCTCTCTGACACTGCACATGCTGGGGAGAGATGAACCATCAACTCAAGGCTTCGGGCACCTTGAAGGGTTGATATTGGAGTTGGTGTTGTTGAATGATACCTTTGAATTTTGAAAGAGTTAGGATATTTAATTTATGACTTTGCACTTTTGAAAGTACTTAAAGTTCTATTTGCTCTTGTTTTCACTTAAGTAATGGTAAATTGTTTTAAAAACACTTAGTAGTAGTTTACAACTACAAGGGGACAAGGAAAGTAAGATTGGATATGCAAGCCCAACCATATGTCTGGATTTACACGAGTCGAGTATGCGATATTCTTTTTATGGATAATGAGTTCAATTATGCAATTAAGTCAACACGTATCTTGATTATGTGTCCGATCAGTGTTCATTGATTGGTTTTGGGTTTAATCTAAATTAGATCTGGACAGACTTCAGGGATTCTCCTTCCATAATTTCAGGAAAAAATAGTAGTATGTAAGGTTTTTCTTTTAAGTTTTTGTGCCAACAAAGACAGACAATTGTCAACAACACAACCTCTGTGGAGAAGTGGAAAAATTGGGACACTGGCAGAGATAATGGTAATGTACACTGGTTGTTCTGATATATTTTTTCCTCAGGCCCCAACAGACTCTGGAATCGTAACTGAGGACAGCAAATAGTTATCTGAACTTCAGAAACAGGGAAACAGCTAACCTAACTCTGTCAAAAGGTAAAATACTATGTTAAACTCACCAACTTTACTTCATACATGTGTTTAATCCATAAGAATTTAAGTGTAACTCAAAAAAGTTATAGTTTGGCATCCCCTTGAGATTACAAGTAAAGTCTGCCAAGAAAATGTAACAACACAACTTCTAGTTTTTACACATGTTCTCGTACAAATCAAGCAAACACGAAATATGTTGTTGATAGGATAGCGTTAAAAGCTGTGATAGTTGGACTTCAATAGTTTCTGTCATTCCCTCAGATAAGTTAACTGTCTCCAGCTCCATATTCAGTGCATACAAGCACAAGAGTTGCATTGAGCCTTATTCTGACTCCAAGAAAAGAAAAAAAGGAAAAAATTCCAGACTTGTTTTTTTTTTTTAACTCTGCATTCGACATATAAAAATGAAATGCAGCAGAATGGGAATTTCATTCGAATAGTCACTTCATAGTGATGACGTGACAGTAACAGTAAGGTGGTTTTGTGGGTTGAAACAGATTTACCCTTTCAGTTTTTTTCCACGACAGTTCAGTAAATGAGAGTGATGGAAGACGAACATGCCAGGGCCCTTTTCGGCTGTTAGGGTGGCTGACTTTACTTTTTTTGGCACATTATTTCATTTTTCACCACTCCATATGATGAACGTTAACGCTGTAAAATTACTTAAAGTCCCAGAATTATGGACACTAACCCAATAAAACTCTCAGATTTCCAAAGGTTGGAAATCCCCAATTTATTGTACTTTAAGCCAAATCCAAACATCATTCGACGGCATACGACTCATTACAGTATTGCAGCAATATATCCTAGCCTGGGGGACTCTAAGATAAAAAGCATATGTTAAGTAAAGAAATCTTATTAAATAATCCATTTCACACTCAGTTGGTGTAAAGTCTGTCTCTCAATCCAGCTGGAGGGGATTTTAAGTAAATCTTGAGCTCAAAGTCTTCCAGTTAAAACAGGCTGCAGTCTGTGGATTCCCACTAAAATGCCGCTTGGATCCAGCTGAATGCTAAATTGAGATATTTATGTACAGTTGGCCTGTGTTTGCATACTGGGGTATCTGCACTTTCCAGATCGTATACACATTTATAGGATCAACCAATACAAGTGTACAATTTATACTTTCTTGCTGGCATCAAATTGAACACTGATGGTAGATGATTTAATACTGATATATATATTTATCATCATTGCAGAGACAGAGTTTAAGGTCTGTTTGATTTTATCTTATTTAAACCAGGCTTTAACATACCTATACTGGATGAAATGCACAACATCTGTACAGATTCTTATGGTCTCCAGGGGATAAATCTTAATTATTAAGGCAATACATTAAATTTCGTCCTTAATTAGGTGGATTTTTATTTGCTCATTATGACTTAAAGAGCCCAAATTCTGCCCTTTTTGGGGTTTGTATATTTAATCTATGTACCTACTTTTGTACGTTCACAATAGCTAAAGTTCAAAAGAAGTGGCTGTTTTCATGTACTGCTCCTCCTTGCTCCTTCTACGCTCTGAGTCCGTCAGCTGCACTCTGCTGAGCCCACACTGTTAGACCCCACATGGGCCAAGTCTGCTCTGATTGGTCTGCCGATCCGCTCTGTCGTTATTGGTCAGTTGCTCAGCGCGTGTCTCGGAAATTTCAACATGAGCTGCAGGGCTTGCCACAACGAGCCAATGGGCTTAGATCAGTGATCTCACACTGACAATGACGCCGCACTGACACATTTATATCGAGGGGGGCTAGAACCGAGCGTTACATGTGGCTAATGCTACAGCTAACAGGAGGAGGTAGGAGAAGCCGCGTTTCTGCGGACTTTGAATTTTTGCACATAGATGTGCCTAAACATACACAGGACACTTAGAAAACACAAGAGCATAAAGAGCATATAAAACCAGAAAAAGCATAGTATGGGAACTTTAAGCGAAAACCTGTCTCTTTCCCGGCACCACCAGGAAGTCAAATACTTATTTAATATGACATATCCAAATATCTCAATCATTTTCTAAAAAAATCCATGGTTTTTAGATTTAGACTTTTTATCCTGCTTCAACGGATTGATATGTGTTTAGTTGTTGTAGTTTTTTGTAAGATCTCAAAAATGCTTGAATAGATTGCCATGCAATTTGGTTTTACATTTATGTGTCCCTCGGGTTGATTTGTGTAAAAAAACGAACAATTTGATATCAAGGGCTATCATCTGTTCAAACTCATTAAGTTCTTCAAGGTTCTGGTTTACAATGAAATATCTGCTAAATGCTCCCATAAGTCTTGGCTATAGTTTGTGTTTAGTTACAGTATATATAGCAAAAGTCATTGTTGCTAACACTCAAAATCAAAGAGATAACAAAACATTACTGTTTAAACTGCAAACCCTCAGTGTGGTAGCGATGACATTTTCAATAGCATTTAAATCAGAACACATTTGTGCCTAAACAGTATGGAAAGCCAATGAGTCTTTACACATGATTTTATAAATATACAGCCACACCTAACAGCTATCAAGCCTCGCTAAGCTTAAAGACGAGAGACAAGAGGCTACAGTTTGACAGGCTCTGTCCAGAAGCGATGAGAACCGACTCCCAACACCTCCAAAAGTCACACATATCCATAGTAGATCTCAGTTTACCGATTCACAAAGAATCATATTAATTCTTTTGAGAACTATAAATTACAACCTATACCCTAATCCAGCCAGTACAGCCCGCCCAGAAGCAAAACGTAATCCAGCTGGTGTCTGATTCATGGAAAGAGTGTTGATTCAGAGACTCAAGAAAAAAAAAAAGTAAAAGAAAAGCATATTTTGCTAAGTGATCTCACTGACCAATTAAAGAATAGGTAATATTACATAACTTGTTTAACATATGTGTCCTCACGGAAGTTGACACCACCTCTGAGCTTAGCCCAAAAAGGTCCAATTTTCCCTATGATTTTTTCTGCCAGACATGAGACAATGAGAGACAAGGAGAAACTTGCTGCTAAGACTTTTATTAGTTTTTTACAGGCTTCCTTTGGGTAGACCCCTTCCTCCCAAATGTCGCCAGGGTTTGGACCACCAGTTTCTCCTACCTACTGCAATATTGGCTGCTGAGGTGTGTCCTGACATGCGAACCCAGTGTTCTTGAGAGAACACCTGTTTTTCTTATTGATGGGCATATTTGTACCATTAACATATCCACGCTTGTTGGATTGGACATTGAGGAAAGTTCGCAGACAGAGTTATTGGCACAGGGGAAATGTTACTGGGTGAGAAGTTATTTGATAGTGTAGACTCACTGGCCCTCCTTTTACTAACTGCATCCCATATTGATTTGAATGATTTTCACAGGGGCTATAAAGCCAATGGATTTGATTGTCGGAAGGTCTGCATCAATCAAAAAGAACCCAGTGGAATATGGAAAGCACTTTTAAATCAAAATGTCTTGCGCAAGTGTGGGCATAACACTAAATAATCTAAACCATACTCTCTGGTCACTAGTTTTATTGGATTTTCCAACGCTGGAATGTGATTGAATCCAAAGATTGTTATGATCAGGCACTGACAGCATCACCTTTGCTACTGCAGACCGCTGCATCTGGAATCACTCTGCTACTGTGTGTCAAGGGATTTTACTCTGTGGGTCAGAGGGCAGAGAAGGGTTTGTCATCACAACAGTGCTGAGAAATACCTTCGAAGGACATTGCTACTCTGCTGAGCCATGGCCCATCCAATAATAACATTAGCCGTAGAGGAGGAGGTGTAATGCTAGCTGATGGGAATGGATGTAAATGAACTTAAAACATGACCTGAGTTGGGCTGCCTAGGAAGACAATAGCAGAAGAATAGCATATTTGCAGAACTTGAAGATGTCATATGGACATACAGTGAATGCTTAGATTGCGTTAAACAAATCTAGTTTCTTGAAAAATTTACAAACCAGGGTTTTTCCTGGCTCAGAATGGGCCTTTGGGGGGCGACTACACGCGCTGTAGTAAACGTTCGGACGTATTACAGTGTAGTCAACGAGTCTGTATTACCTTATTTGACAGAAATCTGTGCATTTCATGTTATTTCTGACCATTTTATAAATAATATTATCATTATGCTTAAGTTACTGAAACCCCAATTAAATCTGGTAAAGATTTTTTTTGTTTTATTGCAACAGTAAAACAGGGGAGGAGAGGGATTTTGAGGGAGAAGGGTGAAATGAGATTGGGAGACGGGAGGTCACATCCTCAGTGCATTTCACCATCTTCCTATGATGGCCGCTCTTTTGCTTTAAATTGTGTTTTCGTTTTACATACACATTTGTTTAAGTATGTTTATTTGAGTTAAGGTATTATGTCAACTAATCACAGATTTAAGTCACAGATAGTTTGGATCATTTGATCAGATCAGGAAATTGAGAAATAATTAAAATATATTGCTGGCTATAACGCAGCGCTGTTTGACAGTCTGTGTGGAGAAGTTCACAGACTACAGCTGGCTGACGTTACGATTGTTAAGTTATTGATTGTTGATAAAAGCAGACACGGTGGAAGTGGACGGAGAAAAGTTGAACGTGCGTTCCCGTTACATACGGATCACGGATCAACCGTGTTCCGTTGCACTACAAGTCAACAGGTGTGAGCGGTGGTTGGCGTTCCGGTGTGTGTGTGCATTTGCGTTTGCAGCCATGTACGTATGTTGGTGTGTCTCGTCTCGGTGTGCCCCCGCGATGATCCGTCTGCAGACAGCAAAGGAGCAGGGACAAGTAGCTGCAGCTAGCCTACATCATACATTGTTTAGTATAGATTTAAGATGACTGTTGGGATAAATATTTACCATGACGTGAATTGCTCTTTGAAATTAACTCGCCAAGCGGAAAATCAACCCGAATTTAGCGCTTGTGGGTGTCAGCGGAGCATCCAGAACCAGTCAAAAGAGACGAACAGTCAATCAGCTGGCTATCCAGCGCGAGCCGCATGCGTAAACGGATGAGAGGGGAGATGACTACCAGAAGTCAGAGACGTCGTATTTAAGTTTATGTTTTTTAAGTTTATGTTCTGCTTGTTCAACAGTCGTGTGATGTATTGATATTTTTAACATAGAATCAGAGAGGATTTGATTTGCAATTTTAATCGTCTTTTTTTTTCTTTTGGAGCTCGTGATTTTCCTTTGGCGCTGGGTAAAACCTCTCTATGCAGGAAAAACCCTGCAAACTAATTTTAGCATATATTAAATCCTACATTATATAAATCCTGCCTTTAATTGGGTGCTGCATATAAAAGCATGGTACCACCATTTTTACATCAGGTGACACATTTTTGGCGAGAATGTGTACTGCATCACCTGTGTGTACGAGGGCACAAGACAAGCAAAATAGGTACAGTACAGTACAGTACTTAATTAAACAAATCCGTAGCTCCATTTGAAAGGAAGAAAATTGGACCATTAGGTTTAGATGAAAGTCAGATGTATGTATAGCATTTTAAGCTTTATTCACTCGTATGTATTCCAGTTTGACTTAAGCCTTCACCCAACCTTACTTCAAGGAATTGTTAATATTAGCACAATTTATGTTGTGTTGATATTGACAGCCTATTAATATATGGCTGAAAATTTGGCTCATTGTTCCCAGAGACAGATAAGGGATATCTTAAAAGTTAAAAATGACAAAAAAAACAAAACATGATTGTTAAAAAAATATGTGTCAAATGTATTTCATGCAATTCTGAGATTGGTTGAAACATAACTTCCAAGGAGTATTCCATTGATAAAGTACAAGTGGTTGATTTCAACATATTGGCCCTAGAAAAATCAATGGAAGATGCGCTATTGGGAATTTTTTGACAGTTCACCTAACATATACAGGACCTTACAGTTTAAAATACAACCATGTATTCCTTTAAGATAGCATCATGAAAAGAAATATAATGCTCATGCATGTTCAAGTCTTAAGTAAAGCAAATTCAAGACAGGCTTTAAGACCTACATGGAAAAAGTTTAAAAAATACACAATCTAACGACGGGGAAAAGAAAACCAGGGCAAACCTGCACTTGAAAGCAGTTGCGAGTGACCCTCGAGAACTGTAATTGATTGAGCACAAAAGAAAAAACTGAAGCAAAAGAAAGTTAAAAAAAATGAATTGGTTCAGCTTATTTGGTGAAAAGAGAAGGGTGAGTGCACTGAAGCTTGTTCTGTGTGACAGTAGTGCAGGAGGTTTGGAGTCGTAGAGGGCACTCAGTGAGGGGAAAGGCACAGTCCTCCAACTTAAGAAGGAGGAGCTCGCAAAACCCTCTGCAAAGAGTGGGAGGCCAACAGATCTTATCTCGGGTCAAGGCTGAACTGCACTATCTTGATACATGCTTAATGACAAGTGGTGTCCTGAGGTGAAATCATTTATATCCTGGGTAGGTTAAAAAAAAAACAAAGAGCGGAAGAAATAGCACACAAAATTTAGATAGGGTGAGGCAGCCGCAGAGGCAGTCATAACATCAGACTCCTTGATGAGCTGCTAGGACAGTTTTGGATATTTATGATGGAAAGAAAGGAAATCACTGTTTCACATCTGTAAAATACATCACCATAGGTTTTTTTTTCTTCTTTTGTTACTTTTGGACAAATATCAGCTTATAAAATGACAGACACGGTTAGATTTAGTGCATTGAAAATGAGCATGGCCTTGAATTCTCTGCTTTTTCATACTTCATTGAATCCTACCACTGTCAACTTTCCTCTCACTGAACTAATTCTCTTGTGGCCTCAATTTAAGTCTTTTATGCAGAGTTGTTTCGTTTAAAAGTGATAAGACAAGATCAGATCTTATGCTCGTTGTATGTGCAGATTGTGTGAATCCCGAGCACCTGTGCAGCAGCAGTGTCTCTTGATGAGTCTCTATAGCACTTTGATATTCAACAGGAAATGGGAGCAGGATATGTTCATATGCTCGGGGATGCTGGGACACACTTGCGGCCGAACAAACTAGAGCAGAAATCCAGCAGCTGGTTGGATTTGTTTTGGCCCAGGGCTGACCAACCCAGGGCCTAGCAAGACCCAGACAAATTTCCTGGTTGATAACATGCAATTTCTGTCACAACAAGCAGCACAGCTTTGGGAAGACAGACCGAGTACTCTGAAACGTTTCACAACAGCGTGTAAAGCAGAAGTCTACCTTTTTAAATTGTTTTAATATATTCAACAATTTAACACTTGACTACTTCTCAAACAAAAGCAGATGCCCGTAGCAAGAAACCTACTGTCAATGTTCATCTAGCAGTTTCTCTCAGCTCTAAGAAGCACTCTAGCATCTTTTAACTTCAGGATTTGGTCTCAATAACTCTCATTAGTATCTCTAGCTAGCGGGATGCTTTTCAATCACAAACACTGTTGTTCACTGCCTGTAACGCACAGCAATCAATGAGAATCTTTGTGACTAACTTGTGAACATAGTTGAGCTCAGAGATGATTCATTGTCAGTTATTATTCTAAAGTTTCATGGACTAGTTGTTCACATTTTTCTAAAAAAACAACCATATGCTACCTTCCCAGAACCAAACAGAAGACAGACAATGTATGCAACTAGATAGTAACCATAGTGAGGCATACTACAAAAATGAAAGAGGCATAAATTCCTCTGAAGTGTTCTCAATATTGGAAAGAGTCAAATTTAAACTAATGATGTCCTGGATTAAAAGAAAAAAGCACCGCAATCCCGGTTGTGAATAAATATAACAAATCTAGCATGTCAGCAAATCTAGACATACTTTTCTTTTCTTTTGTTGTCCATTAAAACTAAAAGACAACCTCCACTCCTTTAACAGTGAAATATTGGCTTAACATACCTATTGCAGGTTGGCTGTGTTTGTTTGTTGGTGGTTACAATTGTGAATCTAATTGATTTGCTTATTCACATCCAATGTTGTTACAAGGTGTTTTGGGAAGCTCAATTAGTTTCTCAATAAGGAGGCAAATACTCACTTCAGCTTTGCGTTTCACATGCTGTGCCATTTTAGGCACTTGTTGTCATATGGAGCTTGACCAAAATCATACCATGACTATTAAGAACTCACATGGCATGAATGATATGAACTTATGTGACGTTAAACATCTCACACAGATGTCTTTGGGCTTGGAAGAAGGGTACTCTTAATGAACAATCCTTCCTGTTTTCCACCTGGATGTTTAACATTGGAAAAGGGTAAGAAATACCTTCCACTCTTACGGGCAGATTCCAAAGGATCCATCCGAGCCGCGTTCTCCGGAGCTGATTGTGCTCTGCTCATGTCTCCACTGCTTGCACCATAGTCCGTCTCTGGCGCATACCAGCAGTGCCACTTTAGCTCTGCTAAACTCCAAAATGGCACCCAGTCTTTTTTTCTACAGAGCCCACTGCAAGCACGCATCAATCTGAACAGAGCAGATTGACCTGGACAGGAAGTCAGACAAGGGAACTCAGAGAATCTGGTCAATTTCAAAATAAAAAAAACAATGTCGAGACTTGGATTGTGCATACAGTATCCCATCACTAAATGAACGTCAGAAAAGGCATCAAATGAACAACACATCTATCTCGGAAAGGCAAAGCAACCTGTTGTTATCTTTATTCCTCCGTGATCTTGTAGGTATCCTGTGATCTTGTGAAACCATGATTTTAGCTTCTAAAGGCTGGGCTCCGCTGCACTTACGCCTCACAAACAGACCCAGTGAGGGAGGGCGCAAGCCATCGGACAGAGCAAAACCAAGACGGAGACGGAAGTAGTGCATATAGATGCTTTGGAATCTGAGGGTGAAATACTCAATCATCCAGGAGCCAGGTCTGACTTAGAGATGCTGTAGTGCCTCACTTCTGCAGAGATCTCAGCTGTTCTCCGATTAGGCCTGACAGAAGTACTATACAAGTCCACACTTTTTTTTTTCCACACTTTTTTTACTTTGTTTTTTTTTTATTGACACCTCAGAAGAAGAATGACCCAGTAGACAAGGTGACCTTTTCTTTTTAGTCATTAAGCAGCTAGTTGTAAGGACACCTTTAGGCCTTTTGGTGAACAGCACTGTTCCTTAATAGGACTGCAAAGTTTCATAGGGTCTGATAGGACAGCTGTGTCTTGTCCTGGTTGATACCAAGCGGCAACCCTCTGGTGTTTAAAAATGAAGCCAATGCAGAAGTGCAAAATCCTGCAGTTTGTCGATTGTCAGCTTGAGGCCAGCTGCAGAAGCACAGGAAGTCACATACACACCCAGTCACACACGTCTCGATAGACACAGTGTACAGGGGGTGAATTTTTTTTGATAACTCATAAGTTTTGACTCTATGACGGATAAGCGATATTCATAATAAATTGTGTACTGGACCTAATTGACAGGTGCGTGTGATGCAACAGTATGTCAAGAGGCTTAAAACCTGACTTGGCTCCAGCTCTTAGCCTGTCGTTAGGTTGACTGAAAGGAAGGGAATGGGAGCTTGGTAGAACACAAAAGCAAAATCATACCTCCCAAATGGAACATTTTCTGGTACTCGGTTTCAGACTAACTGATTCTGGGACTTTCCGTTGACATTGACAACACAGGAAAACTTGCCAAGCACCTCAAAGGCAAAAACTGATACATTAAGCATAACTGAACATGCTGCTAAGGTCAGGCATGGGGATAAATTAAAGGAGTGGTTTTCAGTTGTACAACAGTCGCTTGAAAAATAACAATGACCTTTGGATTGTCCCAATGTTAACTTGGTGTAGCTTTCTTCTTTTCTTATTTGATGTACTTTAGGTGTTCAGTCCTATTGAAAAGAAACAAAATGTGAATATCTGCCATCATTTTAGTTTGTGTAAAAAAATATGAAAGTTCGACAGGATGTTATAATGTGATAATTTACATACTATAGACAGTATGTCAGTGGAAGAGTGAATCATATGATGATCTGCACATATTCATGCATAGGATCATTAGAGATTGCACTGGTTCTTTAGCTAATATAACCTCTATACCCTCTATAGTACCCCCTTCCCCCTGTCTGTAGTGCGTGGAAATATTTGGCAGATGGGATAACATTGAAACAAAGCCCAGTAAAAAAAAAAAAAAGGACAAATGGTAACCCAGCCAAGCTGCAGAGAAGAGTCAAAACACTTGCTGATGCAAATCAGGTTAAAAACAGAACATCGCCCCAAAAGCCAGACACACACAGACACATTTACACCACATGGTTCAAAGGTTAATGGAAACAACGAGAGAGTTTACTATGTGGAAATATTCAACATGATAGAATTACAAAACTGTATTTTATATGATGTAATGTTTTGGATAAAAGAGTAATTTGATGTCATACATTTTAACCTGGGTTCAAGACCATTTAGATTACACTGTAATCAGTCGACATTCAAGAAAACAGCAGAAATGCTAAAATGGAAAACACCTGGATTGAATTAATGGATTAGCCTTTTCCTTCATACCACTGACCAAAGTTAATGTCCGAAAACGACATTGAACACATTAATGAGCTATGCCATTAATAGCATTTCCTGTTATAAAGAAAGTGGCAAGTAGTAAAAAAAATATAAAAATATATACAATTTAGGACTCATTGGAGCTAAATTATAAGAAAAGGATCAATAATGTTATTACAACTCATCCCTAGGAGATGTTTCTATTAAATAAAATGGCAATCCATCCAGTAGTGCTCCAGTAAAGTTTAAAGGTTCAGAACATTCAAGAAAGTGACATTTATAAAAATCAATGCAATAAAAGTCCAACAAAATTGGACTAAAACTAAAATTGATCAAAATGAGGTACTCATTTACAAATCCACAAACAGGTTCTGTGTCTATATGATCCCTGGTGGTACTTTTAAATTCTGCCCCAATACCTAAAGTGCCTCTACACATTTTTCCCAGCACAGTTATAATACACTTTCAAGCGAAGAACAGATGTGTTACTTATATACCACAGAGGTTTGACAGTAGCATGACAGGAAAATGTCAACTTTTTTTTTCAGGGAACGGGTGCTGAAGAAACACTAATATTTTGTATGGTAACACAATAGGTTACAAGAAAGGAAAAGACAACTGATGTTGTGACCTCTCTGAGGCTCCTTAGCGATCAATGATTTTGTCTTGGGCTGAATAGCTTCAAAACATAGTGGGCATGGAACATATGTGATCACATATGATGTTATAGAATTAAATAGTTTGGTTTTATGAAAACTTCTCAATGGTACCAAGGATAAATGAAGCCATGTTTCTCTGTCATGGTACAATCCAAATGCAGGGACCGTGACCTCTCAGTATTTGCCCCATAAAGCTTGGTTTGTTTGCAGTGATCCAGAGGAACCAGGCCGTAAATTCTTACAAGGGATGCCACCTGCCACTGCATGTTCAAGCCCCACAAAGGGGTTTGCAGTGCAAAACATCTCTGAGGTCACCTTGTTAGGACCAAAACAGTCTGAGAGAGAAGACCAATAGTTCGTATTTAACCTATGACTGAACTCCTCAACTGTTATTTTAAATAACTTTGACATTTTAAATAAAAACAAAGATTTTGAAATCTGTGTCTCCAGCCTTGACCTCGTGCAAGAACTGTGTTCTGGTCCAATATTTGGGAAATATTCAATAAAGTATGAGGCACTTTGAGAGGCCTGATCAAAACTTGGGAAAACCTACAAATTATTCAAGCCAACTGCGAGGATGACGAAGACAAGAGGCCAAAAGGGGACTCCCAGAAACCTACAGAGACTTTGCTTTAGCTTCCCTCAAAATCAATCACTTCAGTGGAACACAGTGCACAAGAAAGCTTGAGCTTTTCTGATAAGCTCGGTCCAACAAAAACACTGATGTCATCATAAATACTGCCTGGGCAAGAGCCTTCTATAATGACAGATTATTCTTTCGACGTCATTGACCCAAACTCAAAAGTGATAAATACTCAAAAAGCCTGTGATCCTTTACATCGTAAGTTTCTTTTACGATATCATATTACTCACAAAGCAAATGTGTGAAGCTTAGAGACTGTTTTTATTTCAGTGTTAGAGCTGTTTGGTGCCTAAGTGCTAGCCTGCTGGACATTACTTGGAGTTTCAGGTGCGACTTTCATGTTTCTGTCAAGGCAAGAACAAAGAAAGTAAAAAAAACAACAACTATGAGGACGAAACAGAAAAAAACAACAGAAACTTAACCCAGTTTCAGGCCAAAACATTGAAAGAAACACCATACTGTATATTTCAATCCATCTACTCATGTTTGAACATTTTGGAGCTGGAACATACCCAAGCAAGGTCTGACATGTGAAACAAACTGAGAACACTACTAAGATAAGACTTTGCTTTTGTGGGATCTTGTTAAATCTCCTATATCAAACCAATAAAGCACACTATTGGACATACCTTCTGTAAGATGCAGGGTTAAGTAACAACCATGTCGACTTATACCATGAAAGAAGCACCCTTTAGTGTAACAATGGTATCATTTGTGTTATTGTACTGTGTTGCAGCTAGGGTTCCCTGGCAGTGAGCTGCTTGAACAGGCCTTAATAGGATCAAGAAAGAAAAGCTGACATAAAAAATAATCCAACATAACAATTTGCATATTCTTAAATGATGAATGGTACAGCTCACCAGATGTCACCGCTGCCCTCTGGACGCAAATTCTGCAAGTTGCGGACCTCGCCTCGCCGTCCAGCTACGCAAAGCTCTTGCCAAGTAAGCAAGGATCAGGCCTTAAACCACCAACATAGGGATCAGAACTCAATCTTTTCTTTCACTTCATGAGAATACCTACTTCTTCATGAGTGAGTAGGAGAGGAAACTTAAGTTGAATAATACATCCTGGGCAAATTTTGATATGGGTAAAACATACTTTTGAGAAGAAGACGGTATAAAAACATGGGCAGGAATTAGAAGGTGCTAATATTTAAATGTACTCCAGCAATATAGACAACAGCTGTTTTGATCTTTTCAAAATGTTGTCCTAAGAAACTGTCACCAATTAGGAGCATATTTTCTGAGGTTTGGGTTACTACATCTCTGAATTGCCTTCATATATTTGTCAGGGGCAAGAGTCCCAAAGGCGAGCTGCCCTTCACAGGAGAGTCTAAGCCACAGGGCCTGTCTGCCAGGGCCCAGCGCATTTCTCATCTGCTGTCTAGACTACCTCCAGTCCTACCCAGCCACAGCCTGACTCAGGCAGCCAGCCAGAATGCAATGAACAATCTCTTTTGCTCTCATCTGGCCAGGCAGGTATCAAGAAATCCATCTTCATCAAAAAATGTTGCAACAAATTTGCACTCAGTGGTTTGATTTGTAATGGTTATAGGAGTGCTAAATGAGCATGTACTTTGCAAAACTGCAGATAAACTTGAGGGAATAGCTTTACATTTATAATTCTTTAACATGCTTATCTAGTTAGACACAATTCTCGTAAAAGGGTTAGTAACATTAGCATAGCCTAGCTTAAAGTCTGGCAGCAGCGGGAAAGAGCTAGCTTGGCTCAAAAAGCTACTCAACCCCAATAACCCAATCATACATACTTTTGATGTTGCTGTTCAGATACAAAATGCTACGCTAATATGATATGTTAGATAGTTTTAAACATTTAACCTTCAAACATTGCAGGAATAGCTGTTTTATCTTTTAGCTAGCCAGGTTTACTGTCTTCTGTACTAGCTTAATTTTTAGTGTGCAAATATAAAAATTGTATAAATATTCTTATTTTACCATCTGCAAGAAAGTGAGAAACGAATGTCCCAGATAATGAACTGTTCCTTTAAGAAAAAAAATCATTGATTAAAAAAAATGAGTTATAAAAAGACAGAAAGCTTTCAAAAGAACAGAACTGTGCCGTCTCTTAAGAATGCTTCATTTCTCCAACATATGTGCCGCCAGATACAAAATCTCCTGGCATGAAAATAAAAGTAGACCTATGTCACAGCTTTTGAGAAAACTATGTATAGGTTGTTTTGGTTTTGGCAGCTCACTCCTGAGTCCCAGGTGATATTTTTTGTTACCTGCTGTCATGAAGATACATCATAAAACGTCTCAGCTCTAACTTTAGCTCCTGCTGGATTTTTCATGTTTGCCTGTCTCTCTCTCAGCTGACATCTGAACCTCGAGAAATGTCTGTGTGTGACCACAGCGCTGTCTCTGTCCAGTCTTACAAGACCCGAGCATCAAAGATGGTTGTAAATGTCTTATAGATGGGTGAGAATATCTGGGAGCAAAGGAATGTAACATGTCAGAAATAGATTTGCAGACTGAGTGACTTATTCCTAAAGAAAAGGTCCCTCCTCTATAATCCCTCAAGTTTTTTTTTTCCACACCCTAAACAGTGTTTCGGGAATGGGGGTGTTTAATTGTGTATGTTCTGCTGGCATAATGTTTTTCAAGACTGTTTGAAGCACTTTACAGGGTTTTTCCTCAAGGTAATTGTGCTGCAATTTGCTAGTTTGCTAGCACTCTTTTTCTCATCTGCTTTTAGGATTGGTCCGCCCAATTTGAAGGGACTTTGTTTGAAATGTTACTGAATCTGATCCTTATTAACTTTTTTTTCTGTCATTTACTGTTTACTCATTACCTTTTTAAATAATGTTTACAGTCTGTTTTCTTCCTGTGAGTTTGAGACAAAGTCAACTTAGCTTTCTCTGAGTGGCCAGACATCAGTGTCGTATCTAGACAACAACAGAGGGAAACATCCCATCTGGTACAGATTCTCCACGGTCATGTTTGTAGAGGTCACTATTCTGTAAATACAAGTCAACAAAGCTTGGGGTTATATTGGGTGATCCTTCAGCATTAAGTACTGTAGTTACAGTTGCTAGCTGGTCTCTTGACAACTGGATATATGAAAAAAGGTTACTTTTTCCAGTGATATTATGTTAACACATTGGTGTATATAAAGTCAAAACACAGCAGGAATTTAATTTTGAATTAAATTGAAGCTTAGCTAGGGCACACTTTGATCAAAGCACTCGTATTTATTGACTTAATTACTGTGCTTGTCTTTGGACAAAGGTGGAATAATAATCTACCCCTGAACTTCTGACAGGGACATGAGGTTGAAGCTTTCTCACGCAGGTTTCTACACTGTCAACAAGCCATCACCCCGTTGCAAGTTATCAGACTGTGTGAAACATAGGCTACAGTATTTGCTGCATAGTCAACTGATACAAGGTTTAACAGTTGAGTGTGGAAGAAAGCAGCCTGGACAGCTTGAAGTTTAAGACTGGGCTTCTAACCAATGTAAACCACTCCTAAATGTCACTTCTTTGATTTGCACCCCTGCCAACAATAACCGACTCATGACATCACAACATCACAACCCAAAAGCTGCCCTGATACAAATCCCTGTCAACAAAACCTTATGCAGTATGAACTTACCTTATAAGTGTATTAATTTGTTTCTATGATAAGAATTACTTGCATTTACTGATTAAAAGAGTAGTTTGAAAATTTGGGAAATATCATTTGCTTTCTTGTTGAGAGTTTGATCATTTTTACAGTCCGACATATATCTTACAGATATATTTGTTTTTTTACGGAATGTAACTGCTTAATTATTTACTTTTTTTTTGTTTTAATTTGATTAACTATTAATCTTGAGGGACATTGAACTTCACACTCCCTTTGTAGGAGCCATATTTAGGAGGTTAAGTCACAAATTGCTCCAGCAGGTGTCACCTTTGGGTTCAGGTCATACACGTTATAGGTAAGGAAGTTTCACTGGAGTGTCAGATGTTGCTGGATGGAAGAGCATAAATAATGTTTTGACCACTACGCTAAGCTACAGCACACAAGGTAATCGGGAGTGTTTTGAGTGAATCTTTGTTTGGAAACGTACGGACAAATGTTGGAATCTTGCGCATATGAAAATATTGAAGACCATCAGAGAATGAGAAATAAATCTTCCATAAATAAGAAGATATTGGGCTGTCTTATTTCCCAAGATGCTTGGTAGCGAAACCAATGCAAGTGCGTCAATTAATAAATGAGCTTGTCTATGTATCCCGTCAGTGGATTTAAGTTTAGGCTTAGCTGCTATACTGTTATTGTGAGACACTTCACACAAACAGGACCTATAGGCATTCATACTGTATGGAGAGATGTCAGAGTGAGGAGGCTGCACAGAGACTGGAGCTCCAAGCATTCGGGGGTTCAGTGCCTTGCTCAATGGCACGTTGGCAGTGCTCAGTAAGAGCGCCGGCACCCCACCGGTCCCGAATCCATAAGGGCTCTGCAGTGGGACTTGAACCTTCCACCCTACAGACTGAGCTACTGCTGCCCACCGGGAATAATTTAGCGTGAGCCAGACAAACAAAGTTATCAGTTTCTGCTGCTAGCTAATCTTACAAGCAGCTTAATCTGTCGCACCAATCTCCAACATCTTCACATGAAATATGAGACTGGATCAAGGAGACTGTTAGCCAAGCTTAGCTTTGCAGCTTTGAAGAGAAACCTACCTAATTTAAGCATTTCTTCAGTCTTTATTCAATGTTAGCTTACTTCCTCTTATGCTCGTTTCCCTTTATGCTAATTTAGGCCATTAGTCTTTGCTGCCTCCATTTACACCGATCAGCCATAACATTATGACCATCAATGCAATCCAATACAACAGCTCTACCATAAATTTCTGATTTTAGGCAGCTGCTACATTATCAGTTTTTGTTGACATTCTCAGAAAGGTAATACATCTGCTTTACATCCAATACTGAACTTGAAGTTGGGGTGTGATGGGGACCTGGAGTGCATATTGAAATCCTAATATTGTGCCCTTTTTGTTTACACACGAGAGATGCTTATATGGGTGGATTTACCGAACCAGCCTTTTAGTCTGAGAAGTAGCAGAAGAGGGCCCTCTATGTCAACTAATAAAGGCCACAGCTAATAACACCCTATCAGTGGCATCAATCTTCTTATTGAACTCTTACTCTTACTCTTAGCAAGAAGCCTATAAGCGTATTTCCCCAATAGGTCTATCATACTTTTACTTTAAAGATCTGAATAACATTCCCATGTCTTGGTATTTAGAGTCATATAAAGACCTATTTTTCATCTATCCTTTCACATGCTGCTGATCTTACTGACTTTTCCATGCACGGTGGATTCTGCCAGCGCAGTAACAATAGCCTTGGGTGGAGTGCACAGCTGAGCTGGAGTCTACAACATGTACTTTGATTACTGGAATACTGGCCTGAGTGAGAAGCTTTCCTTGGATGATTTTGTTACTTATACAGGCCTCACTATGCTCCAGTCCTGTGTCAAACACTGTCCAATAACACTTTATTACTTAAACCTGCATAATTTGCTGTTTGTTGTATTTACTGAATGAAAGCTCTGGATGCACCATACAAGTTAAAAACCATCTATTTATTCCAAATCTTTCTATACTTGAGTTTTAAGTTATTCTGCCTTGCTTGGATGCTTCACAAACATAAACAATGAAACACTTGCTGAGTTTGTTTATGGTCTGCAGGCTATTACCCTCTCTTGCTTTTCCTCTCATTCTCTCTGCTGCACTGGCATCGATACTGGGCTTTGAGAGGCCTCTGCAGGGAGGGGAAAAGGGGGAAACTTGGAACAATTTATTGTAGGTAAATAAATGCTCTGTCAGATTAAGAATGCCTTTTCAAAACAGACCCTGAGGCCCTTCAGAGCAGCATTTGCCCCAAGAAATGCCCTAATTACTGCTCTGATAATGTCATAATAATGCTCCGACCTCTTTGGAAGTCACTGGGTTCACTGTGCAAACAAGCAAAAGCACTCTGAGACGGAGGGAATATCATCTGGGGCCTTGAGGAGACTGCACGTGAACAGATTGAGTGTGTGTGTGTGTGTGTTTGTGTGTAGGGGATAGAGGAGGGGTGCTTACAGTGGAAGTACAGTACTCATTTTAATCCTTGTTTCAGCTTTTCTGCAAAGAATCTAAAGGTTCCACTCCCTTATTTAGACCTAAAGCCTTTGGCTGAGTAAAAGTAAAGATAGTATAAAATGTTGTTAAACAGGTGTAAAATAAAATAATCTGATGATGTGGACTATAATATGGCTATAAACACAGGAATAGGATCTCAGCACTCTGTCGATCGGAATCTTTGGCTGGGAGATCGTTGCTGGCTGGAGAATGGCCGAGCTATTGATACCAGATGAGAGGATGAGTCAAAATAGTGAGCAGATGTGATGGTACATAAAAATAACAGAAATAGGAACAAAATCACATCATTTCTCAAAACATATAGAATAGGTTAAATAAATACGTAGCTTTTTGGGTTTAGTTTTGCTGAAATATATCTAACTGTCCACATAAAGAGTGAGTTTTCTTTCCTAGAATGTATTGCAGTATCTCCGTTTGACTCATATTTAAGCAAAAGTACCTTGGGTTAACTTAGAGGTAGATAATGTTATATTTGAGATTTAATTTAAAGCTCAAGTCCTATGATTTCTCAGTACGGTATGCATCCACTTTTTTTGCTCAGGCTCCCAGTTGGCACCCTAAAAGGTGTCAACTGGTTATGTATGTTAAAAAAAGATAAAAGGCAACATCAAAAACCTCTGATCTTCCTTCACACAATACTTTTAAATATTTGCATGCTTTTCTGAATCAGAATCAGCTTGTTTGGCAATGTACAGTATTGATACATTCACAAGGAATTTGACTCCAGTTTGAAATTGCTCTATATGGAAACACACATGCACAAAAGAAAGAACAACTTGGAATAGATTACATAATCTAGAGGGGGGACGAAATGCAAAAGCCGAATCATACAGTAGGACAGAATATTAGAATATTTAAAAAAAAACAATGCATATGACATGTCAGTCTGTCTTGTTTTTGCTGATCTATTTGTTTTTCTTACCATCAAATACTCAAGCAGCAACATCTAGGTGATCTGTTCTCTGTGATGATCATCTGACAGGCATCTGTTTTCTTTGCTACCTGGGAGAAGAGGCCCTCCCCTTCTAGTAGCCTATATGATTAGTTGCCTGGAGCGGAGACGTTCAGCACCTTGTTGAACACTATGGGCTGAGATGTACACTCTGAACGCTCTAAGATGCAAGTTGCATCAGTTGCCTTCCAAATGCCCACACACTGCTCATTCTCTCGTCATTTGGAAAATAACTTCAAAAAGAGAAACAGACAGATGTAGCATGCAACCTAACACTTGCAGGCTACCATAATGATCACCTCACCAGCTCTCTGCTACACGCACATGTACTAACCTGAAATTATTACCCACGTTTCACTGCATCATAACAGCGTGATTTTTTTGTGGATGAGTGCTAATGTGTTAAGTATTACCCTACAAAACTGAATCTTTCTTAATAGACTAATTGGCCTGCTATTCCACTTTGACAGTTGTGTAAATCTGAACGCATGCAGACCTGAATCCAACTCACAAATAGTTATAGTCTTTCCGTTATCGAACAACAGATGGCTTATTCCTGCATCAATAAATCTGTCTTCACTGTATTAAGTGGTTCAGTCAGAAGGATGGGTGATGACAGGCAGTTATAACTCTATCACTGAAAGACTCATTCACCGTTTTCTCTTTCGACTGCTCTGAGCAGGCAATTTTTCTGTAAACAGGTATGACATCATGATCAACAAACCCAGGAAAATAAATCGATTTTTAAAATCTCCCAATAAAGAATCCTGATACTTTAGTGAATCCATTCCCCCCCCCCCCCCCCCACCCCTAACAAAAAATGAACCATTTTGCACAGGTCAGACGTTTAACATATATTAAAGGAAAATGTATGTGAAAAATGAATAACACTTGCAGACAGTGGGACAAATAGTGCAAAGGGGAGTACTAAAGATCGCAGAACCAAGGCTTCCATCCCCAGCGCCATCTTCGTTCTATAAATTCAAATTCAAGATTGAACAGGAAAAAAAAACATATTCCTGTTCAGTGTCCTGGCATTAAGAAGAGCCCTGGATCAGGTATAGGAAGTAGACATATTAAACTAATCTGTCATGATTTATCCTCGAACTCTGACAAGTTTCCACCCCAGAGGACCCTCAAGTGGAATTGAGAAAAAGCAGCAGCGGAGAGTGTGAGCTACAATGTATGGATGGAGTGAAAAGGAGGAGAAAAAAATCTCCTGAGTGATATATCGGACCCAAGCACCTGAAAAGTCCATCACTTCCAAGAAGAGTTTGGGATTGCACCAGTTGTATCGGCAACATGATAGAAGAGGGTGGGAAGAGGGGAGGCAAAGAGGTTCCTGCGTCACGTTTCTTGGATTTGTTCACCAGCTGCCAATGAAAATTATGCCTGCAGAAGATTTTTTTCTTCTTCTCTCTCTTGGCTCTACATGTGCACAAGCAAACCACAGCTGTAGCCACACACTGAACAAGTGTCATCTTTATAGTATAATGGATACAAGGAAGGAGGCTGAGAGGACACATGGACCAAGTTCCAACACTGATATGACTCATAAAATTGCTGGCTTCCATCCACCCATGGGTTCATGAGGTTGTTCTGACCAGTGAACACTGTGGGAAGTGCACATTATATCACCTGCACATGGAGTTGGTGTGAAAAGGTTAATGGTTGAAATGATTCATTAATTTAACTCAGTCCATATTGTGAAATTTGGGGCCGTAATTACAAAGAAAAAGTACATTAAACTGTAATTTAATACGCTTCATCCTGGATTGTGCAGTCAAATGTCATCCTTACACATCCTGCAGCTGTTCCAAACCAAAGCAGATGTTATGAAGAAATGCAGGATTTGCCTAGAATGGATTTGGAAAAAACCAAACACGTCTTCTCGCAAATCCAGCAGCAAATCCAGCAGTGGTTAAGGTGACAAGGAGGGGCTGTGCCTCTACCTCTGAGGCACGCGCACTTCCTGCATCGTCCGCTGCAATATATAAACCCGCGAAGACAGACTGCTCCCGGTGCACTCACCAAGTTTAGCAAAGCGCAAAAACTCATCACTTGCAGTAGCAGACCTCCCCCTCTCCCCAAAACACACCGAGACTTCAGAGGTGATGCAGCCTCTGTAACGCGGGGACAAGGTATCGCTGTGCAAGAAAAGGTAGGACTGCGTGAATGACTGACACTTCAATTTGTGTTGTGTTTGGAAAAAAAACACAAGAATTTGAACGCTTATTTGAATGGAAAAAAAAGACCCCATTCATGCGCATTGTTAAATAGTTTATCTTCTTTCTTTGTCTGCAGGTCAATCGAAAACAAGGGATATTCTGTCTGCAGTTTTAAACCAAACATGAAACCTCAATATTTCACCCAAGTTCTAATACTTCTGTGCGTATCTTGTGGTGCAAGTGCACTGGCAACAAGTATCCCCGCTTTGTCGGCCAATTTCACCAGTCCTGGCGCAGCGCACAGCTATGGAACAGACACCACGACTATTTCTAAAACCAGGAGGAAGCGATACATCAGCCAGAATGACATGCTCGCTATTCTTGATTACCATAACAAAGTGAGAGGGAAGGTGTTTCCGCCAGCATCAAACATGGAATACATGGTGAGTAAAGTCTATCAGTCACATAGTTCTTGTACTAAGATGCACGTTTTTTCATTCAATGCATGGTTTTTTGAAGAGCCATATACTGTATTCTTGAGTTTCTTATACTATAGTTCTAACGGCATTAAGTGACTTTTTTTTTTTTTTTTCCCAAATGTGACATTAATATTACATCAATAGATTTAATTTGGAAAGGAAGTGACAAATGTCTTTAAGCTTCTTGACACCTCCAGCTGTTCAGCACATTTCACAGCAGTAGAGCACCCCCAAAGAAAGAGGGGTCATGTATGGTACTAATGGACCACTGGCAGTGTAGTATGGAAGGGTAGTAGGGGCTCTAGTAGACCTCAGTCCAAACATTTCTAAATACAACTTTAATTCCTTCTACATCATTGATTTTAACTCTAAAATAATAGTCTTCTTGTGGTGAAACTGCTCATTTCAGTATCTTAAGAGTTCCTCCAAAGTCTTGGCAACTGAACATATTTACATTCGAAATTATCAGCATCTCCATGTATGACGGTTACATGTGTAATAAAATACAGTTAAAGAGTCTCTTCCTCTGATAAACGATAAAGCAACGTGAAGAAGTATCCTTTAATCCCTTCAGTCACGGTCTATTTCTAGTGAAACTGCAAGTGTGTAGCCGGTACTTTGATTATTGTCTTCTTAAAGCTCTCCATCTCCCTGTCAAGTGGAAGAGTTTCATGGGATGCCGGGCAACCAACTTTCTCCTCTTATGTAACTGATTTGATGGATGACTGTTGCCACGGTTACAGCTGTAACAGGCTATGAGGTCAGAAAGTGCCGACTCTTATCTGACATCTAGCTGCTGAAGGAAGATCTGCGGCGGTGTTGATCATTTTCCATTGGTTATGTAATGGCCTAACATGTCTCCGTGTGTGTGTGTGTGTGTGTGTGTTTAGGTGTGGGACGACACCCTGGCTAAGACGGCAGAGGACTGGGCTCAAGCCTGCCTGTGGGAGCACGGGCCGCCTCACCTCCTCCGTTTCCTCGGTCAAAACCTCTCTGTCAGGACGGGACGGTGAGTGACCTTTTAGCTTCTCTAACCCTCCCCCTCACTGACATCTGCTGCTCCTCTCAGAGGGACGACTCTCTCACTCGCAGCAGTCATGGTCGTTCCTTTGCAGCCCCCTTCTTTTTCTCTTCGAAAACTTTTTGCACTGTGACCTGGTGACTGCTTGAGGAATGCTCCTGTGACCCCTCAGATAAACACGACTTGTGTTTTCAGCCATGACCCATGAGGACAAAGGCGCATCCCTTCAGAAGGTCTTGACTTTCCATTTGGAAACACAGGGCACCTTCACGTGTTCGAACACTTTCAGGCTTTATTGAGGGACAACATGAGACTCAAGGGAATACAGATTATCGTTACATCTGTTTGACTAATCCCATATAGTAATGCCATTCTGCTGTCTTGCAGAAAAGAATAAAAATACATGTTTAAGCCGTAGTTGAAACGTAATCTAGTTAAAAAACAATGTCATTTATTGAAGTTCACCTGCTTCAGTTTATAATTTTGAGGAATCTGTGGAAAAGATTTGCCACAGGAAGACCAGAGTAAGCCTCCTATAGACCCTGCAATGTGCATCTTTAGAAAAACATAACTATGTGCAGAGTTCAATCCAACTCGTAGAAAGGCGCAGCCTAACCATCCCACACCGACCCTAAATGTGATTATTTTCTTTGGCAAGTCAGCATTCAGAGTGTGTTTGGACACCTTGCAGACGCAGATAAAGTTGGCTGCTTCAGAAACAATTCTATCGATCATTTTTAAGAATGAAGGTTGTTGCCTTTTTGGCTGCAAACTCTGGTTTGCGGCCAGTTTGTCAATTTTGGATGTAGCAATGATGAAATGAAGCAGATGTTTTTTTTTTAATGGTCCAGTCCACAATGTGACATCAACCGTATTTCAGAGGGCATCTTTTCTCAGGCTGAACACAAAAAAATATTTGGAAGACATCATTTGGGAAAAAAGATATGAAATGTAAGCAAAAGGGCAAATTTTGTTTTGATATAGTCAATGAAGTTTTAGAGCAGGTCTGTCTTCTCTCCACAGCTATCGGTCCATTCTGCAGCTGGTAAAGCCGTGGTACGATGAGGTCAAAGATTACTCTTTTCCATACCCTCGTGACTGCAACCCCCGGTGCCCACTCAGATGTTATGGACCCATGTGTACCCATTACACTCAGGTACACAAACAAGGATGAGTATCAGATGTAGAAGTGTTGAATTGTTGCATCAGTGGTGTTAACTTTCTGCTGATGTGCTTTTTTTCCCCCCCGCAGATGGTGTGGGCAACATCCAACAAAGTGGGCTGCGCAGTTCACACGTGCCATAATATGAACGTATGGGGTTCAGTGTGGAAACGGGCAACTTATTTAGTCTGCAACTACTCACCAAAGTAAGTAAAGTGAGGGTTAAATGTATAGTTCTCTTCTTGTATAGTGTTACTTACACACTTTAAGTCTGCTAATTCGAATAAACCTGTTGACCCGATGACGATAGGGCGACCACTGGACCACTTAATCCCGACACAGACGACTCTGTTTTGTGCTGAGCTTTGAAATGCCACCCATGTCGTAACAGACGAATATTCTCTAAAACATTCAGAGAATTAGAAGCTCGTTTGGACTTGTGACTGACTTGTGACCGAAGTTCTTTCATCCCACTGGATGCAGACATATGCAAGAACTACCAGCTCGGGACACTGAAGACTTATTTAGCAAGGGACTCGTTTTTTACAACATTTCAGGCTATCCTGACCATGGATAATGCTAAGAGGCTAAGATATAGTGGCTTGGCCTACAGTGAACATTTGGCACAAATGCTGAAGTTTCTAACAAAGTACAGGTTGATATGCTGTTTATTTCATATAAAAGGTCTAAAGAGCAGATCTACTTGATAGAGTTCTATCTTTAGAAAAGCCATCATCGCTGATCTTTATTTTTAAAAGATGATGTTACATTATTGAGAACTCCAGAATAGTTGATAGGTAGACATTGATCACTTATATTCAAGTATATTGACTATTCTTATTTTCACAAATATGTTTTATATGAACATGTGTGATATCAAATAAATCTTTCTCTCAAACGTTTATCTTTGTATATTTACTTTTAATGAACTAAATATTTGTTTTGTAAGATAAAAACCTTACATTGACTCTCTACCTGTTTCTGTCCTGCAGGGGTAACTGGATCGGAGAGGCCCCCTACAAAGTAGGCGTCCCCTGCTCTGCCTGCCCTCCCAGCTACGGAGGCTCCTGCAACAACAACATGTGCTTCCCCGCTCTCAAGACAAACTACCTGCACTGGTTCAAATAAACACAGGTTTTCCTTTTTGACATAAGCTAACACCCTGCAGTACCACAGAGACAGTACTTCAATCCTTTAAGGATTTGCACAACAGTCTTGGACCACACTATTTTGTATATATGGGCTTATTTAAAGACACAAACATACATTTGAAGGCAGCATATGATTTTAAAATGACGACTTGTAAATAAACTGTAAATTTATTTCATTTGTACCAGAATTGTTATGGGAATTTTAATTGATTGGATATAATTTATGTGTAGAGTGGGTCCTTAAACACAGAATATATTGTATGTGGTGCTGCGTTTTCACTGTGTGTTTTACCATTGACAACATGCTAATTAAGGTCATAACAGGATCATAGCTGCTCATACCTGCTCACTCTGGTGCTACGGGCATCACACCTTCATGTTGTGTGCTCTGCCTACACAGGAATGTTTGTGATGTTGAGATCAAAGCTTTTGACCTCAGAGGCTGAAAACCCTACACTGGTGGCGTCAGCTTTGTGGCCACCCGAGGTCAAACAAACTTCAGCATTATTGAAATTTCCATTTATGTCCCGCAACAAATTAGCAAGGTTTGTTGACACAAGTGCACTTACAGTAAACTGAAATGAATTGACAAAAAGAAGTCCGACGTGGTGGTCTCTTTAAACGCCCAGTGTCATCATAGATTATGCCTCTAATGTCAAAAGCCATTTTTGTTTCAACATATTCAGTTAAATCTGCACTGATTCCCTTGTATTTCATTACAAACATGACACTATAAGAGTTTCAAACTTTTGAGTCATACTTTATACTAACTAGAGCACATACATTAAGTCTGACCCTCATATCTGTTTGCTAATCATATTTGAACATTGTGTAATGGTATGTTGTACACCAATATATTGATATGTCTGACAAACCCTTTGTTCATATTTTGTTCTGATCACTGATGTAGTTTTTTTTCTTCTTCCTGGCACTCAAGTGCACCTTAATCTTTTGTAAACTGCAAAAATACTTGGAAATGATTATTTTTTTGTACATGTAGATAATCATAATACCTTGTCTATCCTTAAAAAAAAACAAGTATACTGTAAGTTATTCATTTTTATATGGGGAAAATATTTAATTGATTGTATTTTTTTATTGTTTTGTAAAAGGATTGTAAATATGTCCAACTGATTAAAAAGTGCTGAATAAGGTTCAATCGCATGTCAACTTTTAAGATAAGTTTGTGAAGATGAATTTGATACATTTCTATAATTGCTGTAGTTGCAAAGCACTGCCAAGTGAGTGCCTGAACACTTCGAGCTGGGCTAATGTCCCAGAACTTCTTCCAAATGAGTTCACTTTCTCAGTACTAGAAGAATTATCAGCGGGGAGGGATGACCAAAAATCAGTTACATCACAGAGACATTGATCCAAAGGTTAGTGTGTATTATTGCAGAGCAATATAGGAAAAACATTTAGCACTGATTTATTAATTCAACATTAACAACAAGCTACTTATGCAATGAACTGTGCTTTACTAAAGGTGTTTTGTATTTTTAATTAAATGTGTCTACCCAAATTGTCCTGCAAACACTGTCTATCTATGGTCTGTGCTGATTTGTTGCAGCTTCTCCTCATGTCTGATATCGACTGCCCAAATACTAATCCAGCTCTTTGAGTTCTCTGTTTTTACTTTTAATTAAAACTTTGGCCCCTTCCGTCCAAGTGGACAGACAACTAATATTCTCCTAGAGGACCCTCTTTTTTTAAGTGTCCAATGAAACCACTGACCTAACCGAGAGTGGGATACAATAAAGCAGATTGGAGTCAGGGATCACATCAGGAACTTGAAAGAGATCAACACAAACACTCGGTTAAAGACTGACACTTTCCTGCTCTTTAACATTAAAATGTTTGCAGGATATGAAGAAAAAAAGTAGGCAAGAATTGGTAAGAGATGGGGACAAACTTTGAAGGGGAGGCAAAAATGCTCTGATTTGTTGGGCAGATGCTGCAGTTTCTTCTCCAGCTGGGATTGCAGAATACAGTTTGAAGCCAGCATCAAAATAATTACACATGAGAAAAACAGGCTATTCAGCAAACAACATTTGCAAACAAGGCTATAACGTGGATTATTTGTCAGATAAACAGTTAGCGATAGTTCACATGCAAACTCCTGAAAGTCTGTTCCAGACTACAAACGTTGAATGCACTTTGGCAGGTAAGAATACAAAGTATCACCTTGCATGAGGTTTTCAAACCACTTCCTGTGCTCTATTACAAAAAAAAAAAAAGCTTCATAAATACAGCCAGCCCGAACAGGCGAGCTCACTACCTGGAACTAACCAGCAGAGTTTAAGGAACACATTAGTATGCATGGGAAAAATCCTTCCATTGGAGCAGATGCCGACAACAGAGCCAAGAAGATGATTGGTGGATGTTTAAAAGGCACATCAGCAGGATGAGGAGTAAAAGATATTATGACGAGTAAGACGACCTGCTGCCGAACTTTCCCTTGTATATCAATCACTGGCAAAGGCTGAGCGAAAGTTAAGGATATGGATTTGGGTTAGGATTAAAGCAGCCTGTGATGTTGTCATGACATGAACTCAAAAACACCTGCTGAGGGTGTTCTCAGTCACCCGCAGCAATGCACATAATCTGCTCATATTCTTATCTTTACATTTCTGTCGTCATCCTTTTGACCGCCTCTCATGAACATCTCCCACACTTCAAAATAGTCAATGTCTTTAGAAAAGACATGCTTCTTTTTAGAGTTTTATAATTCAATCAAATGTTTTTTTAAACCACCTTTCCTGTTCATGTTGTATAATGACATACATCAGCTAGTTTCACCCTTCACAATCTTGATTACATCTCATCTGATCAAATCTCAGAGGTCACTTCCCACTTTCAGTCACTTACACTCCACATGTCTAACTCACATAGCATCCAATGTTCAAACATAACTTTACCTAAACTGTCCTTAGTGCAAACACTAAATGTATGGATATAACTACTACCTTTTAATCGGCTTTCATCTTTTATAGATTAAACTGATATATCAAAAGGCATTCAGCTTCATGTGTTCAACTGACATATCAACCACAGACAACATCTTCGGCTCAAGTAGATACATCCCTCAATTTCTAATATGCCGGAAACAACCTATTTAAAGAGCGTTCAATGCTTTCACTTTGACTTCATCTTCAGCTGAAATAATCAACTAAACTTCAACTGCTTAACAGAGCAGACGTGTCCATGTAACCTACGCTGTAAATTACATTTTCATAGTTTGCACTTAACCTGCTTTCTTCTGTTAGATTTAGATGTAACACACACTGATTTTGTCTTCATTTACAGTCAAACCACTTTAGAAATGTCCCTTAAGTGGAATTTAAATAATGCCATCACTTACCAGCATCCATGCAAACATTTATAACTGTTTGCATTTCTTAGTTTTAAAGGACAACACTTGCAGCACATTTTAAAACTGACACCTCAACTACATCTGTATACATCTGTAACAATTTCAGAACCTTTTGATGGTTACTGCTTCATTTTTTAAGCAACAACAATGACAAGAAGTAACTTTCCTGAATCAAAAATGGTTCACTTTTACATACTTCAACTGCTTTCAGTGGTGTCTCTCTCTCTCTCTCTCTCTCTCTCTCTCTCTCTCTCTCTGTCTCTCTGTGCATATACAGTACATCATATTACTGCACGTATCTATCTGTAAATCTCAGTCACTAACCACTAACTTTCCTGGGAGCTCTTGACCTCTCTTAGGCTCCTTGAGATCGTTGGTTGACGGGCTGCCAGAACATTCAAACCAAAAACAGATTGATGGAAAGAGCTATGCACTCTAATAATGTATGGTTAAATTGAACACTTACTGTCAGCTTGTTTGACAAATTTTCTAATGAGGATATGGGGCAAGCTGGCAGGTAGATTGGTGCAAGGACAGCTCCAGAACAAAGAAACAAGAACACAAATCCATATGGAAAATAAATCCAAAGTGATGACCTCACACGAGACAAGGTGTGGTGCATGGCACATGACTAAAGGGAACAGGTGAGCAGGTGGGGTGGAGAATGGTGATTGCATGGCTGATTACAACTGGGAACAGGTGTGTGGATGTGGCAAGGTGGGAAAGTCTGAGGACCTCTAGTGGAGAGGTGGAGAATTGCAAGAGAACTTGGGAAATGGAGATTAGCCTACAATAGAAGAGAAACAGAAGTCTCTACACTTCAGCTGTATCTTAAACTCCTTACAGCGGTTTTATTCAAACTAATATCAATAGTTTTTTTTTACTTTACTAGTTACTTTTTGCAGAAAGTTTAGCCTTTTCTAATTGTTCTTAATTTTTCTTGGTCTGATGTAGTCTATTGTTCTTTTATGTCATGAAATCCTCACCCGCTAAGGGTAGCTAAGCAAGAAGATAAACTCTTCAATGGGCTTGGCTGAATATCAACAGCGAGTTAGAGAGAGAGAGAGAGAGAGAGAGAGAGAGAAACACAATCAGAAAGACAGAGAGAAGAAACAGATTTTCAGTCTCAGGTTGCTGCACCAATAAATCCTTCCCAGCTCGCTTATTCTATCAGCCAGTGCCAACGCCTTCTGAAGCCACGATGACGCATCTGTAAGCTCATCCCAAGGTGCACCACTTTTCCTAATAACACAATGTGAATTACCGAGCTGTCAAATAAACTGTTATTGCTAAAACAGTTTCATCTCCCTCAAGTGTGAAAGTGGTGAAATGTTTATTTAGAAAGAAGATGGAGACTTTATAGGGACCACAGCAGGGTGATAGATTATTAACGCGGAGTCAGTTTCTAAAGTGTATGAGCGGCCATCCAAATCCAATAAGGATGAGAAGTATGAGAAACAAAAGGGGGGATAAAGCTTTTGTAGAGTGAGTTTGTAGATTTGCTGATGTTGGTTGTGCAGCTGAACGCTCTCCTTCCTTCCTTCCTTCGTCGTCTCTGTATTCCAACCTCATTGCCCTCTCTGACTTGCAGATCTGAATGGTTGAAAACTTGGCTACTCCATGCCGCCAAGGGGATATTGAGAATGGCTTCATTTGAATGCATTCTACTTTTTTTCCCTGTGTGTCTGTCCTCGCTATGTTTACTTTGCTCCCCTTGCAGCTCAACCATCGGAAATGCGGCCTGCGCCTAGTGCAAGGCTCACACTGTCCTCAAACATCCCCAAAAATCTCAATGCCAAGGGTGCTTGAGGACATCCAAAGAGCATCTGAACTGAAGCTGGAGTTAAGTCTCAAAGTAAGAAAAAAAATGTTCACCTCCTTATCTATGCTTATGTCCTTGTATGTAAAAACAATGTGCTGACTGGCTGCATACTGTGTGAATTAATTAAATGTAAATTAAAGCTCCTGTGAGGAACTTTCAGTGTTTGCAACACCAGTAGACCAAGTGGTACCTCTAATCTCTTCAATCTTGTCCTGTACATGTAGATAATCTTTATTTATATGTAGAATGCGCAACCCTGGGATGCTGGTGGTTAGTTTGATTGCCCTATGTGCGGAGCCTGTGCTAAGTTTTGGTGTGGAAAAAGTACGTTTTAGCGGGTCGCCGGTGGTCTAGCGGTTACTGAGCGCCCCCTGTGTACAGAGGCTAAAGTCCTCGAGCAAAATCGGACCTGTTGCTCCTTTCCTGCATGTCGTTCCCCACTCTCTCTCCCCCTGGTTTCTGACTCTATCCACTGTCCTGTCTCTTAAATAAAGGAATAAAAATCCCCAAAATGTTTAATATTGGCAGCATGCTATCAATAACTTTGTCTGACATCTACCAGAGGTGACAGGCATATGAAATAACTATATAGAAGTAATTCATCTTTACTCTGATGCGCTTTTTACTTTTTGCATTAAAAGTAACATCAGTATTAATTTCAGTCATTTTCATGACCAGATAAAACTCGTGACAGGAGATTTAATCGGCTGAGATATGACTAACGTTAGCAACAGCGGCAGAGTCTTTTTACTGTTGTAACAGACCTTTCATGATCACATATCTAAAATGCACACATATGGTGCAGCGCTTTTGTACTTTTCTGACTACTCATAGAGCAAAGTGTCAATCAGTATTAACTAATCCCATTCATACACATTCACATGATGCCACAGATGAAGCAGTAAGTTGGTGTTAAGTGTCTTGCCCAAAGGCACATTGGACAGCTGGGGATCAAACCCCCGACCTTCCAGTTGAGAGACGACCAACTCTACCAAACGAACCACAGCTGCCCTTAAATACTTATCACATATGCAAAATAATCACGAGTTTGAAAAAACAGTTGAAGGCAAAGTGATGCCATCATAAGCTCCAGATGGTCCAGAAAAATGGCATTAAAGCTTTACTATTAAACTCAATACAGCACCATTATTTTAATATAATCTTCTATAAGAGATGCTTGTAAAATAATACATTTCCTGTCTGCACAACAAATAACATTTTAGGTTCCAATAAAGAAACCTTGACCCTTGATATTATGAATATTCTCAGGGCATTCAAAAAAATAGTTTTATACGTTCCATTGGACATGCACGTAACCTGCGTTACACATGTGTTATAATTCATTTAATGACCTTATTTATTCATTGTCTGATATACTTTTCACTTGATATTGGTCTGTTGATTTTTCTGCATGTGAAAATGTTTAGGCTGCTGCCTTGGCCAGGTCTTCTTGTATACAAGTTTTTTTTTTTTTTTTTTTTATATTCCAGGTGTGACAAAGGTTAAATAAGACAAACAAATAAAATTACAATTTTGACACATTTCAAATGCTGCACAGAAAACTCCCACATATATTTGTAATATAACTGAAACCTTAGAGAAACTAGCTGTGCTTATACCCCTCACATATACTATGCTTGGGTCACGCAGGAGCCTGTTGACACATGTGATTCTCAGAGACTGATGTCAGCTTCTTGAAGCATGTTTTGGGATCACCTCAAATGTTGGCACGTACATGGTAAAACCCTTCTGCTACCCATAAATCTTTCAGGGCTGAATGGTTAACTGCAGGGCAATGCTTCTTCTTTTGAGGTGGATGCCCTTACTTCAAACAAGGAGTTAAAAAATGAAGCGTCTCAGGTACACAAATCATTTGCGGTGTCTCAGATGTCTATTTTGGTCCATAATGCTATTTATTCAGAGCAGCACCACCATAACATGTGGGGAAATGCTTGATTTCATCCAGCTTTTCTAGGTTTAATTGACATGTTCTCTCTGCACTGACGTTGCATGCAATCAGCCACATTGAAATAAAAAGTTATTTGAATTTGAGCATGTCATGGTCGCTTTTCTCGTCTGGTGACTTTTCCTTGGCTAGGTAAGCTCCTCACATGGTCTAGTAAAAGATAAATAAAGCATTTCTAGCATACCTCGGTATAGATATTCCATTTTGTGATGAAGGACATAAGCTGCTGTTATGTCATAAAACTGTATAGTCTATCTTTGTCTTTCCAACATTTCAAACCCTTGGAGCTGCTAGAATGAATCTGCAGCACGTCAAACTAGACTAGACTTGACCCTTCTGGTTTAGTCTAAGAACATAAACCGAGCCGGCCCCGGTTCTGTGTTTGCCCTCCATATCCTACTGTAGTCTTTGTCTTGGACGGGCCACAGCAGCCTCCTCACGGGGGCCTCGCAGGGACTTCAGACGAGCGGCATTCTGCAGCAGCAAAACGGGGGCCAAAATCAATGTCCTGTCAGAGGCACAGCAGCGGGGGAGTGCTGCAAAATCAGATGGGCTTCCCTCCTACTCTCTGGAATCTGTTTTATACCTGAAATCAACAAGCACTCAAAGACTCTGACGCTTGAACAACCTCAATGTATGAAAAACAAACTCTGGTTCTTTGTCACGCTGATGAGAAGGTCACAGAGAAAAAGTTTGTGACATCACATGTGGCAAGAAAATGCATTATAATTGAATTCTCTCAAGAAGATAACATTACACTAGATTACACTTGGCATTATTGTGGAATGTTCTGGTTTCAGTTTGCACAATAACCAACAATTCAAGAAAAGATCAGCATGAAGAAGAAAAAACACTTAAACAGTATTTGGAGATTATGGGTTATATTACATAATTGAAGGCTTCATAACCCTCTTTGCATAACACAAAGGAAATGTGAGAATCCACAATTCCCCAGATCCCAGTGTCGTGACATTATCAGTTGACCAACATTTCAGTCCTTTAGTTTGCTCAAGATATTACTGTAATAGATGGGATATGAAAAGAGCCTCATTGTGGAAAACAATCACAAAAGCTGATCCTTGTGATTCAAAAGATATGGGTGCTGAAGCATTTTAGTTTGTCATTTGGTACTCGCTTTGTGTTTTTCTTTTGAGCGTTTCTTCTCCAACCTGATTCTTTCAGAGAGGCACTTATCAGAAAGCCAGACACTGACACCTGGTGGTCACATGAAGCCCCTGCTCCATGTGAGACATTTCCTAGAAAGACAAAAGATACCTCTTCCAACACATTCCTGGGAAGCTTAATGTAAGATATCTTGGTGTGAATTATATTAAATGTTAAGCCTCTACTTTTCAGCAGGAACATAAAGGCTTATGTGTAGCTGTGCAGTTATAATTTCATGTTAGCTCTCGTAACCACACATCTAAATTCAAGCTTATTCAGAGGGATTTAAAAATCGGAATATCTTTTTTGTTACGTGAAATATTTCATTTACTGCCTCATGTTCTTGTATAGAAAGTTATAGAAAATATATTAAAGGTGTATCCACAGGTTTTATAGTGGATTTATAGTGGACACTATAAGAAAGATGAACACTAATAAACACACAGCAAACTGGTTTACTGTGTTACAGGTGAAGGAAAATGGGTTGAAAGTAAAAAAAAAAAAAAAAAAAAAAAACATTTAAAATTTCACATTTTTTTAATGCAATTTTGTTGATTGTTCCAAATGACCACCAACAATGTAAGCCAATTCCTTCTAAATACAATGATATTATGCTCGTTACATATCACTACATCAGTACAAATCCATTAATATAATCTGAAATGTGTCATTGCAATTTTCTGCACAATTTAGAAATCAGGCTGACAACAATTTTATACTTTAAATATCTTACATTTTGGAGTTTAAAGTACTTCTTCCAGCATTTTAAAACTCAGCTACTGCATGGTTGAACTTTAACAAGCACTTGCCGCTCATAAAATTAATAGGCAATAAGGGGGAGGAAGTGTTAGGGCATAGAGAATCATATTAAAAAACAAAATGCTCTGTTAGATTGTGAGAGGATAAAAGGTGAGAAGTAGGAGACAGGACATTTGAAAAGAATAGTTTATGTTGAACAGTTTAGTGCAGTATGCTGGTGTATTAGCTTTCAATCCTCTCTTTCATTTGGAAACATTACAATAAAAGTCTAATTATTAGAACCCTGCGATCACACCTGCTTCCTAACACTGCAAAAACACAATTTGATTTGGTGCTCACACATGCAATGGCATCTCCTCACAACCAGGGGGTAGAGGCAGACAAACTAAACCACCCTGACCTGCAGTAGATATCGGAGGCGGCCTGCTGCTGAACACTGCTGATAATGTCACAAAAGCAAAGCTGCCAAATGACCTTGATGCTCTTTACTCCCTTTCTCACCCCAACTCCCTTCCAACGCTCTGACCTCAATCGGGCTCAACCAGAACCATTAGTGAGCAATATGCCAGATAACAGGGGCCAACAAAAAGTGTTCATAGATTGTGCCTGTGTGTGTGTGTGTGTGTGTGTGTGTGTGTGTGTGTGTGTGTGTGTGTGGTTTTGTGTCGTGTCCAGAGGCTTCTGTTGTGTGTGTGGATGTGGAGGGTTTCTGGCACGGCTGACGCATTCTGCTGGGTTTCACGGGATTTCTTGCAAGACCGCATGCTGAATGGGGGTGGTACAGGACCCGTGGCTTGACAATGAGTGTGTGGGTGAGATAGAAAAAAAAAAAAAAAAAAAAAACAAGGGGGAGAAAAACAGCAGAAAGAGAGAGGAAAATGAAAGCGGAGGAAAGGAAAGAATGAGTGTTTGAGAGAGACAAAAAAAAAAATGCAAAATGTGAAAAGAGAGAATTAGGACAGAAAAACAACATCAGGAGGCAATAGAAAACAGCAGATGCAATAAAAATTGAAGGGATAAAGCTGCTAACACAAGAGGCGGGAGCATGAAATCAATTATATTGCTCCACTGCAGGCACAAATACTGTAAATTTACTGGCAAGCATTGTAATAAACATTAATCAGAGAATGTTGCTTCTGTTACAGATGGCTTGACCTAAATTACCACGTTGTAAATCATACAAATCCAGCAGTAGTTGGCAAATATTTTCCTTTTATCCAAACTATTTCATTTTCAGAGAGACCTGCTTTTATCCAAGGTCTTAGTGTATGTTAGCCAGTATGTGTTAGAAGTCATTTCATGTAGAGAGCCCATAAAACATATTCTGAGTGTTTAAAAAAATTACATGTTTTATTTATTGACTCATATATCAATGCTACAAAGGCATATGTAACAACATGCAGCCTGTCACTCCTTTGCTGCCTCACCTCTCACAGTCTAACAAAGACACACACACACACACACACACACACTTGCACACTCTTCTATACATCCAAATGTAGAGAAACATTAATTCTACAGCAGATGAATGAGTGTTTTCCTCCTGGGAGTTGTGGGTAAAGTGAGAGCGTTGCTATTTCAACTGCGGTGGGAGGAGGGCGGGGGGGGGGGGCGGCTTTGACTGACTGCAGAGAGAGGGCCGCTGCTGGGACTGTGTCCGAGGCCTCCTGCTACTGACCCAGGGAGCAGACAGTAAAACCCGGGTTTTATGGAAGTTCAAAATGTGGTGGGTCCCCCAATGTGAGAACTGCTGTATCAGATTTTGTACAGAAGTAGGTTAGACAGCATAGCAACCCTGTGAGAGAGGCTTTGTGTTCATCTGTGGTGTTTGACATACACGTATGTGCTGTGGTTAGTTTACTAAGGCCATGGTTTAATTTAACTACAATTCTTCAAGCTCAGTACCTGCAGATGTTTGACATTACTTGAGCATGAAGTATACATCTTCATTGCAGACGATGATATTGCAGTTTTTACTCTGCAACAGAGTGAATGAGTGGCCGTGCCTTTAAGGTTTTTATTTTATTTTTACATCTTGGTATTGATACTTTCATCTGATGAGTAATTCTTCCACCATTGGCTTGTTGAAAGGAACATTTTATGTTTTCTTAATTAAAGCACATTACCTATCCATGTCATGTGGGCCGCTCTGAGCTGAAACATGTTATAGATTACAGTTCTTTTAAAGCTCATACATCACAGTGGCAGAATTGTCCATTCAGTCCTCGATTCTCCTGATGAGTAAGGGCTGTGTGCCAAAAACACAACAAAATAAAAACATCGGGGAGTCATGGAAACGAGGGGATTTATTGAGCACATGGTCGACTTGGCAAGTGTTTGGTTTATTATGTTTGTCAGGTAAAATACAAGACGATTGTGTCTCCTCCTGTGGAAAGTCAGTCTGTACAGGGGGCAAACACACGCACGCACTCGCACACACGCACACACGCGCACACACGCACACACGCACACACACACACACACACACACACACACACACACACACGCACACACACACACACACAGGTCTGGAGATCAGCTACTGTTTCCACATGTTGCGCAGCTACCAGTGAAAATGACCAGATGACCAAGACAAAACCTGCCTGTTTCCATCATCATGGAATTTGCTCTGTTTTGCAGCAGGCAGAGGGGGGGAAACGGTGACGACAAGTTCAGGGTTCGGAGGTAACAGAGAGATGGTTTGTGCTTTAATCCCCCAAAGGAGTCACCTGTGAACAGTTAGACTGAGGAGGACGGGGCCACTCAGGCTGCCAGACCCCATGTAGGAGGAAGATCTGGTTTAAATTAATATTTTTCACCAAACCCAGGTAGCAGTTACAATTAGATGGGAAAGGCCAGTCAACATCTTAAGTGCATGACAAACACCTGATTCATAATCCCTTTCAAAATATCTTCAAGGTAGAGGCATATTGAAGATTTAGAGCCCTAACCATACTTAAACCAAAGTAGCCAAATTGCACAGTTGAATGCCTTTTCACATAAAAACGGATCGTCTGTGACTTTTTTTTTTTGTAACTTGCTGAGCACAATATTGAAGAGAAAAAAAAAAAAATCAGCTCGTACACTACAGTGCACACGCGCAACCCCGCACGCGCGCAGAAGGTCTTGGCATGCACGAGGGGGCAAACCTTTTTTTTTTTTTTTTTTTTTTTTGCGGGGGCGTGGTAAGGGGGCGGCACTCTTCCAGCGCAGCAAAGTTCAGGATAAAATGTGGATAAGTGATGCTTTATCGACTGTAGTGCAAGAATCCCGAGAGGAGAAAGACCCTCTCTCTCTCTCTCTCTCTCTCTCTCTCTTAAACAGCAGCTTTAAAGGAGTGGAAGAAACACATCACGTCTTTGATTTATGTCACATGGCAGTCAGTGACACTCGTCACCGTTCCACCTGAACCCTACTTTGAAGGCGGATTTTCTTTTTACCTCCTGCTGCTGCGGAAGTTTTTTCTAACAAGACATCACATCTCTTGTAAGGATCTCAATAAGCGGGCTGAATTCCAACTCATTCAAGGTAAATCATATCCAGAGTCCACATCAAATTGCATCTCTTCAATTTCTGCTTCAATATGCATTAGGCTACTCTACACATTTTCCATTAGGTGCTGGCACGTTTAATCATTCTGTCAGAACCACAGCATGCATACCAACAAGTTGAACTCAAAGTAGCCCATATGTAACTGATAAAAAAAAAACAGTATGATGAATGCATTATTACTTCATTAATTACGTTGGGCACCTAACTACTGTACATTACTTTGCAAATATAGGCTACAGCTTACTTGCTCATTAATGCATTATGCAATTTGTCCTCATTCTCATTCCTTTGCCTTTAGAGTAGGGAAAAAATAGAAACCTAAAGGGGAATCAACACTAGTTGTGCTTCTTTTTAGACTTACACATTTTTTAGTCATACTAAGTTGTTTCTTATCCTCAGTGAACCCTATGAGGTTACCCATGGCCAAGTGTCTGTTAGCCAATTCACTGTCCTCCCCAAGTTCAATATTGACTCGAGTCCTTCAGCAAATTTGATAGAAAATTCCAACACTCGTATAATCCAGTTTTGCTCTCTCCTTTCCGACACCTTTGCCAGCTCTCTTTGTAGGAGAGGAAGAAGAAGACTGTCTGTGCTGCTCCTGCTCTTGAGTTTTGACCCCTGAAGAGGATCACCTTCATCTTCACCTGAAGCACTTCCCGGGATGAAGCATGTATCGCCGTTGCTGCTGAGGGGCGTTTCCATGCTCCTGCTGCTCCTCACCACCAACTCCATGGTGATGCTTCCGAACTCCACGAGCTTGGAGCAGATTCTGGAAAAGTATCACGACGAGAAGGGGGACTGGTGGGAGGCCAAGCAGAGAGGGAAGAGGGCCATAACGGACAGTGATGCTCAGCTCATCCTGGATCTCCACAACAGGCTCCGAGGCCAGGTTTACCCTCCTGCTTCCAACATGGAGTACATGGTAGGTGGATAAAGGACTCTCTCTTTCAACGCTTTGACCCCATTCTGACCCTTCTAAGAGTCTTGTTCACTCATGGACCTTGTAGCTGAGAGAACTGACCCAGTCACCAGACTGGCTGGCACTTGTCCCACTTGGCTCACACACACACACACACACACACACACACACACACACACAGCAACCATGCATGTGAGCGCCTTCACACACAGCCCCTCCCTACCAACACACACACCGCACACACACTCACATACAAGTCTGCACCCATGTGACATTGATTGTTTTGCCAGAAGAGAAGAATTCCACCACCTTGCCAATGATCACATTACTACTGCGTTTTTTTTTGTTTTTTTTTACCCTTGCTAAGAGATTTGTTTGACTTTATCCTTTGGCCATCACGTGTATGTTCAACGCCAGATCACTTTTCAGCGTGCAATTAGAACCAGAGCACGACACCAGGGCCTGTTTTACCAGCTGTCTACCCCCCACTAAACACACACATCTACACACACGCACACCACACCTTCAGAAATTCTGCGCTTTGCAGATCTGGAACTCTCCCAAATCCACAACATGTGTATTTACCGCTTGACCGACTCAGTGCATTGCCACTGACAGCACTTAGGAGGTTAAAAATCGATACAGTGTGCAGAGGGTAATGAGGTTTTATCGTCTTTCATCTCCACTTAAAGAGCTACAGAACAAAAGGCAGCATTATTCCATGTTAGAGGCAAATAAACAGTTCCTGCTGGGGGCAATTGCTGGACTATGTAATTGTATAATTGAGAGGTTGGACTTGAGGACCCCTTATGTGTGTGTGTTTTGGTCTGTGTGTGTGTGTGTGTGTGTGTGTGTGTGTGTGTGTGTGTGTGTGTGTGTGTGTGTGTGTGTGTGTGTGTGTGTGTGTGTGTGTGTGTTCATGAAAGCTCCACTCTGCCTGGCAGGGTTCTGGCTGAGGCACACTCTAGTGGAGAAATGCTGAGCCAGCACTGCACAGCTCCCCTTATACTGTCTCCTGTTACAGTGGTGGCTGTTTTTTTTTTTTTTTTTTTTTTTAGCTACAGGGGCACCCAGGGGTGAAATATGGAGAGGCATGCAACAAGAGGAGGTGAGGTGAGGGAAATAGACTGAGAGCTAGAAATGAAAAAAAAAAAGTAAGGGAATAAAATTAGGGGAGTAAAAACGATAAAGAAGATGTCTGCATTGTTCAGAGAGGCAGATTACAATATTGGAGTGAATGTAATTTGAAAGAAAGAAGAGTTAGGCAAGAGGGAGTCGGTGAAGAAAGATTTAAATATAAAGAGAGAGAAAGTGGCCTTTATTTATATAAGCTCAAAACCTATTTGCGGATTTGAAAATGTCAATTTTTCCGGCAAGAACAGTTCAGGTAACATGAAAAGTTGCGTTTCAGTGATTTTCTGTGCTTTTATTTGAAAGTGGCTCTGTATTTCTCAGATTTTCCTCCGGTCTGCATTGAACTGCTGTCACCTTTCAGAAACCTCACAGCTTCACTGTACTGGAAGACTTAATACACAATGCTCCCTTGCTCACACACACACACACACACACACACACACACACACACACACACACACACACACACACACACACAAATATGCTTGCCCACATTCATAGCTATTTGCCCATCAGCTCTGTTTATTGTGTGCCATTGTGTTAAACCCATAACCCTGCTGACCCTCTGTGGCAATCATCACAGAGACTCCAAGATAATATCAAATCAAATCCCCCTCCTCCCTTCATCTGTTTCCTGTCCTTGCCCGCTCCCTCTCTCTCTCTCTCTCTCTCTCTCTCTCTCTCTCTCTCTCTCTCTCTCTCTCATTCTGCCTCCCTTACTCTTATCCCTGTGGCTCCGTTCCCATTCTGTCATTATCCAACATAGAGGCCCCACAAAATTCCCTGGATAAGCATTCACACTCTGCAGCGATCCACAAAATCTTCAATACACCTTCAATGGGGGTAGCGCTTCTGCCTCTAACTCAAATGTTGACCCACAGGTATAAACAGAGAAGTGTCAGCGTTTGAAGCGCTGCAAGACAAACAGATGGCATCTTGGGAGAAAGAGCCCCACCTGCCTTGATGTTTAACTTGGCTTTGGTTGGCTGCACTCAGGACTCAGGTGGTGATGTTAGTCTGTTAAGATAAACTTGAATTCACATTATTCTGTTTAGAATAAGAGTTCTACTGTAGGCGTAGCACATTTTTGGATTACCCTGGCTGCCCAGTTGGCCAATAATTAAATAAATTACAAAGAAAATTGCCTTGAATTACCACCATAAAAGATTGTTACAGTTATGGACGAGCATTGGAGCAGTATTTAGACAGTGTTGATCAGGGAAGAAAACAGTCCAGTTAAGTAAAATAGCATGTTTTCTCCCAGCTTATTTCTGCAGTTTATCTCAGAGAGTGTCTTTGGTTTTCCTCTAGGGGTTGTCAGCTTTATACACCCAAATAACCTCCAAAATGATGGGATGTCCCCTTGCCTCCATAGGTTACATAGAGAAGAAACTGAATACGATTGTGTAAAAAGAGTTGGACCTCCTAAATCACGTACAGTAGCTCCTGACAGTGTTTTGAATCCAATGCCATCCTACAGTGAGGCCCAAAGGAGAACCTTATCCAAAAATAGCAAAAATGCCACCCAAATGTCACGAAGCTGGACTCTCTCCAGGCCTCACCTGCACTGCCTGAATCTTCTCCAAGAATATTGCTAACAGGAGAGGCAACAAGGTGTACCCTTGAGGGAGTCCAGTGACCACACACCAACTGCTTGATGTAATGCCAAGAATGTATATAGGTATCGCTCTAAATGCTCTTATGATATATGGCTTGCAATGGACCTTCCAAGAACGATTCAGGGAACCTGGTCTTGAACAAGATCAACAACATCCTATCACCCTTTTCCAGCTATCCTGCTTTATCTTGACTTGCCAAGGAAAGAAAAGCCATTTGGTCTTTTCTTCTTTTTACACATCTGCAACATTCTTTTGGGACATTCAAAAGTTATCAAAGCATTTTTATCCTTTGTTTTTTTCCCTTGCTGCAGCTACAGCCCCTTTTTGGTCTGTTGATGGTTCTTTGCTGATTCTGGAGTTCGGACAGCACAATAAATTACCAGTCATGACGCACATCTACCGAAAGAGCTTCCAGTTCAAGCGAAGCCGACAGCTGGTCAAACTATGTCCCTGTTAAAACATGATAATTGTAGATAATGGTATTTTCCGGTCAACCACAATCAGATAATGTGCAGTCGGAGGACCTCTGATGGGAGATGAATCTGGCTGAAATGAACTTGATGACACAATGTTTACTCTAAATTGCATTCTGAAGAGGCCTTTTTTAACGTAGTCTTTGAAACACATTGGACATTTATGTTAAATCTCATGAAAAACTATTGATTACTTTCCCTATCTTTAGAGTGTTGATTTAGTCATCTCCATGTCTACTTTTCACCTTTCCTCCTATTTGACACCATCTCATCATCTTGTTGTTCTGTCAGGTTTCTTATTGACCTTATTGCCTTATTTTCAACTTCCTTTCACCAATTCCCATAACTTCCCTTGCTGCTTTTTCAGTATTTCTCTGCAAGCACCATTGATTATGTGCAGGAAACCCAAACTTGCAAAGGAAGTACTTTTTAGTAATGCAACCAGATGACCAAGAAAGAGAGAGAAAAAAAAAAACATTGGTGCAAATGAAGTGTTAAGCAAAATACACAATGCAGTGTGCAACGCGCTGAAAGACTTAAGCAGGGAAGGTGTTTTTCTTTAAGGGGGCCCAAGCAGAGGTTCAGCCAGGGTGGGTTGTGGGGTCCTTGGTTACAAGGCCTTCCCTGCTGGGATAACTGTGTAAACAACAGCAGGTTTGACAAGGCAGCTGCTCCCTGTAGCAGATTCAACATCTGACAAAAATGTGCTTTGCTCGACACTTCCTGAGTCTGCTTTTTCCGTTAGCTTAAAGACGTTGTATGGTTACTTCGTGGATTTATTTTCATTTGGTTCAAGAGCATCACAAATCTTGTGATGGAAACCAAAATCAGCTTCTTTCCCCTACAAGACACTTTAGCTAGAGTTGTGTTAAACTACTTTTTGGAAATCTTCCGTAGTTGTGGCCTAAGCTAAATGTTTTCCAACCAATAACCATCCATTAATGGGCAAAAACATTGTGTTGACCTGCTTAAGCGTGGAACGTCTTACGTGCTGTGGTTTGCAGATCATTTGGCAGTTACCACAGCCCACTGCAATGTGTTTCAGTCTGCTTATCAGTGCATACATTGATTCGTGCAAGGAGGTCACTTGTCAAGAAAATCGAAGGGGAAAATGACTTGGATGGAAGTCAAGGTTATAACTGAACTGCTTGCTTTTGCATTCTTCCAATGCTGAGGCTGACATTTCCCTCAAGCTTCTGTTTCAGCATCATCGGGATAACCACAGATTTAAAAAAAAATAAATCAATAATTCTGACATGGTAAGGCCAACAGAGGTAAATTCTGCGCAGGGGTAGAGTTTCAGGTAAACAAATTCACTGCTTCCTGCTTTAGCCCTGGCTCTGTCAGTCATCATTTAGTGTTATTGTGCAAGACAGACCACAGGCACTACAGCTGAGGTTCCTGTAACACTGATATTCTCTCTCTTTTCAGGTGTAGAGGTGAATGAAAAAATATACCCCACACCTTGTACGGTTTATTTTTTTCTATATGCTAGTCGTGTAACATTTTTACAAGGATTTGTGTTGAAACCTGAAGCAAAACACTGGGCAGAATCAGCTGGTATTACCTTGTTGATTTAAACAAATACATTGCTATAGCCCGCAGGATTACGAGAAAGAGCTGAAGTTAATTTGCAGAGCTGCCAGACATCCTGTTGTTAGGTAGGTGTGTGTTTCGGGAGTAACGCAGAAAACAGCAGTCGTTCCTGGTGGGACTTAAAGTGGGTGACTGACGATGAAGGAGGCGGTGGTGCTAAGAAGCCGGGTAGTTATTTTAGTGTCTGTTATTGGATGAGGTTTCAGTGATGGCAGAGCTATGACTTCCAGGTTCCAATGTGTGAAATGTGCAAACTTCTGACACCTCTGCTCGCATACTAATGCACATGCTCACAAACACACATTCACACACACACACACACACACACACACACACACACACACACACACACACACACACACACACACACACACACACACACACACACACACACACACCCACACTTCAACTAATTGACTTCCTCGTAGAACCCTGTGACATTACACCGAAGGTGAAAGTGAAGGTGTGCAATTAAAGGAACATATAGTATCCTTCGTAGGAATTACAGCTTGTGTTATTCTAACATTTTTTTTTACGGCAGAATGTAGGTCAGCAGAGAGGAAGGACACTCTCTGCATTCCCAGAAAAACCCTAGAATGGGAATATGATCCCTTAGTATCCAACCAAAGCCAAACTTAACTGTGAGGGCAATTCGGAGAGAGGTAACAAAAGCTTGCACCCAGACATCTCACCAAAGACATATGGAAGGTATTACTTAAGGGGGGGGAAAGCGGTTGCATTTTTTGAATAACACCCAATCCCACGGGAAAACCCATATGGGGAAAGTCAGCTGAGCAGCAAGAAGAGAAGTGAAAAACTCCATATAAAGCAGCAGAACATCAATGTAGTTTAGAGATAAGTACCCTTTACTAAACACAACAGCTGTAATCCATAGCCCGGATCATAAAACATGATAAGTAATCCATGTTCACCTCTCATTATTGGCAGCTGAACGAACCTTAGCCATTCCATGACCTGATATTGCTAGATCCATGGGCAATATGAGCAGCTTTGTCTCGCTTTATTTCCAAAACATAATCCAGAAAACAACTTCTTTCTTGTTTGCTGTGCAGGTGTGGGACACAGAGTTAGAGCGTACAGCAGAGGAGTGGGCGGAAACGTGCCTGTGGGAGCATGGGCCTGCTGGTTTACTGCCACAGATTGGACAGAACCTGGGAGCCCACTGGGGAAGGTAAAACATTGTGTTCTCAAAATATCAAGCCTTATTTGATTTAAATTTGAGTGTCAACATATTTTCCATTTGTACTCCACAGTCAAGTTGTCTTCCTGATTCTAATTAGATTAACAAGCAACACCTGGTGCCAAATCAGTGTCAGTCCTTGTGGCTGTAATTTATCCCCTAATGTCCGGTTGGCAGCTAGAAGCTAAAACAGTTATATTTACTCTCTATGGTTTGAATTTGATCCTTTATCTACATACTTTATCATAAAGCTGTAATTTAGTGGAAATTACTTTTTATGCACTGATTAAAAAATGGATTCCTTTGTCAAGCAGGTTAGTGTGCTTTTAAGGGTGTTTGTTCCCTGTGTGATACATAGTCCATGTATATGAAGTGCACAATGTAGAAGGGCTTTAAACCTGCATTCTGTAGAGAGGCCAGCGAAGAGCGACTTCTATTGTTGCAAAAATTCCTGGCCCAAATCAATGCTGACAAATGGTTGAAGTCATGATAATGTCCTCTTTTATTCTACAGTAAACTTTGTCAGTACAAATTCAAATATATAGCTACCACCCATATAGCTCAACATTCATATAAACATAGTGATTTCAGTAAGGATGCAGCCATTTACATGGAAATTAGCTGCTTAGGTTTGCACTTCTATAAACAGTTTTTTTTAAGCTAATAACCACATCTATTTTAAATATAACACTTAAAGGTCACCCTCTGTTTTGCGTCATTTCTTTGTCGATAGCTTTTTAAAAGAGGCCTTGCTGTAATCAAAGAATAGGCTTTCCATAATACCAACTCCTACACCAAGAGAGACACAAGACAGTTGAGATGTTGTTTGGAACTTTTTTTTAATCCCAGGTTTGCTTTACTCATATCTCCAGGTATCAGCCTCCTACGTTCCATGTGCAGGCGTGGTACGATGAAGTGAAAGACTACACCTTCCCTTATCCTCAGGAGTGTAACCCGCACTGCCCCTTCAGATGCTCTGGCCCAGTTTGTACTCATTATACACAGGTAGCTCTCGCTGATTCATAATGTATCATCGAGGGAGATGTGGAGATCCTTTTGAAACATATTTTTCATGGTCTGTGTTTTTATTCTGTTGCAGCTGGTTTGGGCCACCAGCAGCCGGATTGGCTGTGCTATCAACATGTGTTACAACATGAATGTGTGGGGGCAGATTTGGGCCAAAGCGGTCTATCTTGTCTGCAACTATTCACCAAAGTAAGCAGAAAACAAGTATATTGTGTCTTTTTTGTGCTATGAATGTAATATAGGTGATCATTTTTTGCATGATTCAGTTATGTGTGTGTTCAATAAGTCTTGCTTGTTATATGAACTGAACAGGGGAAACTGGTGGGGCTATTCACCTTACAAACATGGGACCCCGTGCTCTGCCTGTCCTCCCAGCTATGGAGGAGGCTGCAAGGACAACCTCTGCTACAAAGGTACGTGAAGGGAAAATGGAGCAAGTTAGAGCAAAAGAATGCTGAAAATACTTACTATACTCTGGTTTGTGATTTTACCTGAAGATGACAGCTCCTACCCTTCACAAGAAGAAACGGAAGAAAACAACTTCATTGAGCCGGAGGCCCCCCGTGCACCGCAGAAGCCCCGTTTGAGGGCCTCCAAGCCCGAGCCTCCCAGCATCCCAACCACTTCCAAGCCCCCCACAGAGGACCGGCAGAAGAATGAAGTGGTGAACACACAGCAGATGTGTAAGCTGCCATTTAACTGTTTATTCTAGATCTAGTTTCTTCTCGAAATTGAGGGGGGGGGGGAGCTGTTTAAAGTGGCAAGAAGGATAGAGGGAAAAAAAGACGTTTGTTTTGAAAAACTTTGGCCAAAACTAGAAAATTTGTGTAAAGCTTGCTGCTCAGTGTGGAGCCAGCAATAATGGATAAAAAATAGGCCTCTACCTCTTAAATTGCCTCGATGTTCTGTACGCTTTATCTGCCATCTCCCTGATTAACCCTGACAGTTTGTGAAGTGTTCTTAATATCGCAAGTCACTCTTTACAGCAGAGACCTGGGGGGGGGGTTCTATACTAGCTCAATCCCCTAAGTGTGTGTTTGTTTTTGCCCGGCTGAGAGGGGTTGAGGGGGGGCTTGCTGTGGTTTTTAAATGGCTTTCTCCCTGCAGTGCAAGGAGCCTGTGCTCGTAAGCTGAGACACTTCCTCTAGTACTGCTGACCACCCTGAACCTTGTTGCAGGAATTCTCCGCTTTGGTTCTCGAAGCGGCATGACAACAAAAAGTCTTCTGGGTATTCACTCAACTCGTGCTTTCAGAAACAAGTCGTCTGCATCAGAGCAGCATAATCATGCATGTTGGTTCCTGTAGGAGCTCTGAAAGGCCTTTTTGTTTATGTTTTTCAGCTCAGCTTGTGACCTGTGACACCAAGCTTCGCGATCAGTGTAAAGGAACGCCATGTAATAGGTGCGGTTAAGAGCAAATGTAACAGAAGAACAACCACGTGAAATGGAGTTTGTGGGACAGTTAATCACATTTTCATAAATGATTCCATAGGTATGAGTGTCCAGCTGGGTGCCTTGATGCTACAGGGAAAGTAGTTGGGACAGTATACTATGAAATGGTGAGTACACATTAAGTCATGTGATTTACAAGTTGATTTAGGTACCTACTTTGGTAAATTACAATTAACTGTGATGACAAAGTGTCTTTGCATGCTTACACCTGTATCATAAAAAGGCCATACATGTTAAAAGGGTTGTAAATTAAATGTTGTATGTGATTGCGCAGCAATCCAGTGTTTGCAGAGCTGGACTACATGCTGGTGTTATAGATAACGATGGAGGATGGATGGATGTAATGAGAGAGGGCCGGAAGGAGTTTTTTATCAAATCCATTAAGAATGGAGTCCAGTCTCTTGGGTAAGACAATTTATATTTGAATCAACATCAACATCAACATGGGTTTGTAGTGATGTTATTTACTGGTATGATTAGTCAAATATACCCACTTTAATTAAGGGCAGTGTTGTCTAATGTCAGCGTTTTGTCTTGACAGGAAATACCAGAGTGCTAATTCCTTCACAGTTTCCAGAGTGGCAGGTTGGTGTGGCACTGTCATATATGATATGACATATATGACAGATATGTCAGATGTTATATTGAATAACTCATTATAAGCTGGGCTGCAACTTTTGTTTGTTTACACTCGCTGTAATTATTTCTTGCAGTCAAAGCCATCACATGTGAAACCACAGTTGCACAGCTGTGTCCATATGAGAAGCCTGCAAAACATTGTCCAAGGTTTGAACCTGACTTTAACTGTGCTTGTTTGTCAGTATTTTTCAAGTTTGAGTTTCACCTCTCATGTCTGCACATTCCTCTGTTTATGGTCCAGGCTGTACTGCCCGAGAAACTGTTTAGAAGACAATCCTCACATATCCAGAGTCATCGGTACCAGGATATACTCTGATGTAAGCCGCTCTTATTTTAACTTGAATTAGCTAAAAACTGATCAAATATGTGTGGAATCTGTGATTTTCATGATTTTTGTTTTCTCAAAGAGGTGAGCTTGTCTTACATGAAATTCTTGCTGCTTACCTGTGTAGAAGTCGAGTATATGCCGTGCAGCGGTGCATGCTGGGGTCATCAGGAACGGTGTGGGTGGATACATCGATGTGATGCCAGTGGACAAGCGGAAACACTACATTGCCTCATACCAAAATGGAATTTCCTCAGAAAGGTATGAAATTCTTGACCCACAAGTAGAAAAGTTGACTTAGTATCTGTGAGAAACAAACAAAACATTGTTGTAATTTGTCCGTCAAATACAAAGATCTTTTGGGGATTGATAGTGAAACTAAAACTTCACCTTAACACTTGAATCCTCAAAGTAAGAACACTGAAGACAGTTATACTTTATATATGTAAAAACAGCTGCCCTGTAAATCATACCGCAAAGTTATTCAATTAAAAAATGAATTAATAGGAAGTCAAAGTTTGAATTTTTTTTTTTAAATGTGGTGTGTAGTAAACAGGAATACCTTGTTTAAGGAGAGAACTGCTTCTCTGTCCCTCTCCCTCGTGGACCTAATCTTTTCAGGATGCGGGCAGTTTATAACAATGCAGCGAGCATGGCAGGGTGATTAGCACGCCTGTAGTTTATAATAATTAGCTGCTTGCCAATTGGTGTGAAGAAGATGAGTGTATCTCAAAGTATATATGGGCATATTCTGGCAGAGGTTTAAAAAATATGTATTACGTCAAAAAAGGGCAATCAGCAGATAATTATCTTAAGTTTTATATTGTCTGAAGAAAAAGTAGCAAAAAGCCACAGGCTATTCATTTAGGAAATAATATCCTGCAAGCATCTAACATAAAGTCGATGATTAAGATTTCAGAATGTTTTAACTGTGTCTAACCAGTGCAGTTAAACTTAAGCTGGATAGGATTGTCAAAGGTGCATCTACAGGAGGAATGGATTCTGTATATGACCTTCCTTTTTGTGAAACCATACAATCCAAAACTATTTTACTGTTGTCACACCAAACATGTTGAGATATTAAAATCACATTAGACAAAATAATGGCAACATTTGCTACCTGAGCATTAACAGAAATGTCTGATTAAATTAAACATATGCCGGTTTAATTTATTGATATTTGAATGTAGGAGTACCTTTTAACATCCTTGCCACACCTTGCAAGCTGCATTTGTGTAATTATATGCATATAATCTTGTAACCCTTACCATGTTAAGCACAAACCACTGAGTTAGGCTAAAACAAAAGGTATTTAGGTATCATTTTTAACCTTAAAGAACCTCAAAATTAAACCTAGATACATAGTGTTCAAGTATTCTCATACAGTAAGTTTGCAAACAATACCAACAAGCACCATCACATAGAGCACTGCATCGTCAGCATAAGGTTGTATTTTTGCTTATATTTACCCACAATTTACTCCAAAGAGGAGGGGATGAAGGGGATCACCACTCAGCTTAGGGACACATGCGAACTTAGAGGAGGAAGGAAGAGACATCTTTGGTTTGTACTGCAGCACTTGGAATGTTAGGAAGATTAAGCCAGGCAGTGAAATAGCTCCCTAATTGAAAAATGTAACAGAGTGTAAAATGTAGGCTACCTCTCTGGGAAATCCTATTGCTATTCTGGATCAAGAACACTAAGAAGGTATGACTTTTTGAAATAGAAAACATTCAATTGTTCACAAAGAAGAAAGCTTTTGTGAAATTACTTGTGAAAAGACTTGATGTTGATGCTTACAAAGAGAGAGCATGTAATGAATCCATGCTGTACCACTTCCCAACATCATTAAGGTTACAGGTCTGTACCAGCCTCTGTTTAAAGCCTAAGCGACCCACAAACTGTACGGTCTGTTCTACTTTTTTAGAGATATTTAACTGCACCAACTTTGGATTGTTCTCGCTGTATAATGGGTAGTGTTAACTTGACCTGTGTGGAGGACAAACACACACACATGCAGTCTCCCTTCCCTTTCTATCCTCTCCTTTTCTCTCCTCGTCTCTCTCAACCACATCCATCTATCTCACTCTGCTGAGAAGCCTGACGTCTGTTAGTATCTACCAATCATTTAACTTCACAGCATGTCTGTCTTTGTTGGATTAACATGTGACGTTCCCTGTGTTTGTGTAGAAATGGGTGGTTTATCTGTTTTCTCATAGAGCTTCTCCCGCTATCTGTTTGTGTCTTATCTGTCATCAGAGTGTCAGACGGCACACTGACGTGGACATTTCTCCATACAGAACCTGAAGTCTATCTGTTAATCTGTCATCTACGTCTCTCTGCAAAAAGCTTAGACGAGTTCTATAACTGACACATGCCCAATCCAGCCAGACTTGACTCTCCCTTTTGTTTGTCTCTTTCCCTGCAGCCTTCAAAACCCTCCTGGAGGCAAAGCATTCCGGGTGTTTGCTGTGATTTGAGTGGCCCCGAGGGCAGCTTCACCAAACAGAAAGAGCATTTGGGCTGTTGAATAGGCGGTAATCAAGCCCTGTTGTCAAACTCAATGACTGAAATGTTGCTGGCTTTACTACACTCTGAGGTTAGAGGTCATCTCCATGAGTGTGGAAACCCAGCAACTGAAAAATACACAAAGAAGAAATGTCCGGACTCACTTACACAAGTTACATTCACTAATTTTGCTGCATTTGTTTTTGGGAAATTAATGAACTGTAAATATTTAGTTGTACATATTTGTTAATATTTCTGTGCCATTGCCTTGCCATTTTAGCAACTAGCTTTGTATGAATACCAACATTAGAAATCCAAGGTAATAGCATAATGATGGCACTTAAGGATATGTACTTTATTGTTTTAAGTCTGGCACATTTTTACTGGTGCTCTGGAGAGATTTATTGACATATTTTATACTTTTAAGGAATGGGGAACAAATTGTAATGCATTTATTTTTATATGATTACATTTTATATCATGATGATTTATAAAGGATGCTGCTATGTTTTTCTGTGTTGTTGTTGTAATTGTCGGTGTGATGAGTTTTGTTTGTTCGGTAATTTTTCCAGATAATGTGGTTTAGTTAAAACTCCCTGCAGGACGGGAAGTATGCTCATCGCTCAGAATTGTCATTCTTTAAACAAAATCCACGCGCTCCACTCCATCATGCATCACAAATAACTGGATGTTGCAACCCCAAAGATGTTTTCAAGTGATCCATCTGCCTTTGACATTGACAAACACAGGCAATACTTTGCAACATTTTCATTTTATACAGTCTGAACGGGAATGGTGTTTAAATAAACAGACATATTTGCTATTTTCCACCAGCTCTCAGATTTGTTTCAAGCTGCAATCAATATGATGTATGATGATTTTTGTAACTGTTTCTCTTTTCATTCGTCATATTTTCCTACCTCAGATTGTTAGGAAAAGTCAATTATGCAATAAAACATTACAACCACAGCAGCCATCTCTCACTTGGATTCAATGTATTCTTCCTCAGATGCTTTCTCAAAGACATTTTTACACCAGGTCATTCTTTATTATTTTATACTGATATATTATAATTTAGATTTTATGTTAATTGGATTCAATATTTAATGTTTAACAATCAAACGAAAACTATTATGGAGTTTTGAGTTAATTTCATATTATTGCCAGATGCTGAAAAACTACAATTCCATAAAATAACTTCATTTGTTTTGGTTTCCAGTTGTAAACAGCAAAAGAAAATTTTAGCCAAAATATTAAAAATAGTTTAGGTGAAAAGTGACATGATCATTGACACATCATTTGTGTCAAATAAACCCCAGCTTCAAACACCACCTTAAATCCATTTGAAATTCATCCATCCATTATCTATACCGCTTTTACTGTCATTGGCGAGAGGCGGGTACTCCCTGGACTGTTCACCAGTCAATCACAGGGCAGACATATAGAGACCAACAACCAGCAGCACTCACATTCAAGCTTACGGACAATTTAGAGTCAACAATGAACCTAACGAGCATGTGTGTGGACTGTGGGAGGAAGCCGGAGTACCCAGAGAGAACCTAAGCATGCACAAGGCTCCTGATCAAAGAGGAGCCGAACCAGGAATCTCCTCGCTGTGAGGCAACGCCCCTCACAACTGTACCACCTTGCAGCCCATTTGAACTTCAGCAAAGTCTAAATTCAATCTGGAATCACAATATTTGCAGACTTCAACAGAAAAAGTAAACAGAAAGTTCTCCAATGAACTTAGCTTCACATAACAGATCTTAAAATGATCAAATACTGACTCAAAAACCAGTAAACCATTCCCGCAGAGGGCTATCAGTGGCACATTCTGTCTGATACTGGTGATAATATCCTCATATTAGAGCTGACAATCTGTTCTAAAACATTATTGGCAATGAGTCATTCCACATACATTCTTACCCAGCATATAAGCATGCAGAGCTGAAACACCAAACATCAAAGTATCTCAGGGAGTCACTGAAGTGGTTGGTTTTGTGGGTTGAATGAAGGCTGAACCCCTACAGTTCCAAATCTATTCCTCCATTTGAGGGAGAAACCTGCATTACAGACGTGAAAGTCTCTCAGGATGTCCCCCCCCTTCCCGACACCCATACCTTGGCGAGCAGGAAGGTTTGGTTTGATTTGAAAGGTCTTGGTGTTCCTCTTCCGGTCTGTCACCAGGGAGAAGGAGCGTCACTCTTCATTTGCTTCAGGGCAGCATTAGTGCAAAATGACCAATCCCTAATGGCCTCCACCATATCCATGTCCGGTGGTGTTATGATGTCTGCAGGGCTGCAATCGGTTGTGACTCAAGTTGCCGGTCTGTGTTATTCCCCTGACAAGTCCTACTAAATCTTAGATGATGGGATGAATATACTTCCACTGGACCTGTGACACAATGTGACATAACACAAATGCAATCTTGTGAAATGAATTGTATGGATATAATGTGTATGTGGGTCATATATCTGCATGTGCAGATTTGATATGGTCGCAGATTTGATATGGTAGCACATGTGGAGGACTATATAATACAGGTAGTGACCCTCATAAAATATAAAAAGAACAATAGGTCCTGCTTGTGAATTGGTGATCTTTCTTTTTCATGCGTAAAGCATCAAATCACAACAAAAGTTTTCTCTTGGCCCTTTTTAAAGGAAAGGTCTAGATTGTATTCTTTGTAATGTAATTTTTGAGACCCAACAGAAATCCACCACCAGAGAGCACTAATGTCAAGAAAAAAAAAAGTCCTTTTAATAGGCAGAAACCTCGAGCAGAACCAGATTCATCGGTAGACATCTGCTGCTTCTGGATTGGTCGAGAAAGGGGATACAATGAAAGCAGGAGCTTCACAACATTGAATCACAGGAACCTGCAAGACGCACAAAATGCACAAAACCCTCGGGTAAATATCAAGATTAGGTGGGCATACAGATGAAAAATGGGGAGAGTTTCTTGGGCTGTCAAGTCCCCCTGTTCTATAAACATACTAGTTTCAAGTTAAAGCAACATATTAGATAACAGCTAACATTAGCTAACAATACAGCCACTTTACAACTAATGTTACCATTATCTAGAACATGGATGAAAGATAACATTACAAGAAGATATAATAGGAAATGTGTTACTTCCTGTATAACTCAGTATTTCACTGTAACTTAATATAATTGAGAGCAATCATCAGCTGTTGTCTGAGGGTTAGCAAATGGGCTTCCAAATCTGCTGTCCTTTCTGCTGCTCAATAATCTTTACAACAAATGTTATCAGATACCTTTAATTAAAACTACGACTTATAGCAGTACGACATTGTGACATTTGAGCTTCCCACTCTGCGCATGTCTTCAGAGGAGGATCGCTGTCGTACAGTGCCTGGAAAGCTCTACCTCCCATACTATTCTTGAAGTATGGGTTCCACAAGTAGCCCTGTACTCTGTAAGCGTGTTGTTCCAGCGGATGGGAGGGCACCATAAGCTATTTAAAAAAATGATGGTGATTGACTAATTAGGTGATTTGTAGGCGAAAAAAAAAATATTTTACAAATCCACTCTAGGGAGCCAGTGCAGATTTTGTGTTTGCAGAATACTGACATCCTTTATTACTTTGTTCAAACTTTCTTAAAGCACACTCTGCATAAAGGGAATGATGTTCAAAATGCACGTGCAAGCCCATATATACATGCAAGCACTCATATTGTCGAACCCATCTTGTCAGATTACACCCAAACAAATGTGATTGGCTGTTCTCTGCAGGAGAAAGGGGTGTGTGGAGTGATTGATAGGCTGTCCATGTGCTACCTGCTTCTGTAAGAAGAAAAGAGAGGCATACATCAGAAAGGTGTCAAAACTCACAGTGGGGTGTGGTGATAGGCTGTGTTGGCGGGCTCTGAAGAATGAAAGGCAGGAGGACGAGATGGAGAGCGAGAATGGGAAAGTGGTGGGGACAGAAGAAAGGGCAGAGGGATAACCTGAAGGTGAGAGAAAGCAGCGTGAAGTTTTGATTCGGCGTCACCTTTATGCTCTCGACATTGGGATAGCGTCTGCAGAATGTCTGATCTCGTCCTGACTCATAGAGTTCAAAAGAAAACATTGCTTAACTGAAGTGTCATGATATAAAGTTTGCAGAAGTTTTAAACATTGTTTGACACTTTGTAGTAAAAAGAGAAATCAGCTGCACGACTTCAAATAATTAAAAAAAAAAAGACGTTCAAGACATCAGTGATTTTGATAGATCGTTGTTTGCCTTCATGTACGCCCCATAAGACAGATGAGGCTGCATTAGGAGCAAACTGACAGAGCGACAGCCACCGGCCCATTAGAACCAAGGAGACTGAGCGCCGCGAAGACAGATGGGATGAAAGACAAGCTCGCAGCTAGCAGGGGTCTGCATGGTGCCACCAGAGTTTTCAGACTGTCGTTTAAAATAAGGAAGGCCATTAATAACCTCCTCACTATGCTCTGCTCGGCTGCAGTCTGGTGCTTCTTGCAGAGCTAAATGTGGCACAGCGTGGCAGCAGACTGGCAGGCTGTGTCAAAGAGAGCGTACGCACCTGAGGGAGAGAAAAAGAGAGCGGTTGTTTGCCCTTCCTGCATGTATGTGTTTGAGTTTAATTGTATTTTTTCACTTACTCACCTGTTTATTTGCTATGTCATATCCCAACACGTTTGGATGGGAATCAGATCGCAGTGATGCATTCAGGGGAAGCCGTCAGCACCGAGGTGAAAAGCAATGGCTGCCAGTCGTAATGACTGTGCTCCTTCTTGTCAAACCTTTGCTTTGGCAGGTGAACTAAACGTAAAATTTGACAGGGAGTTAGTTTTTTTTCCGCTCATGATCCAAAAATATTACATATACATAGCCACACTGTGAATTTGTTTTTGCAAAAAAAAAAAAAAAAAAAAGATGGAGTGGGTGCTTTGGTGTAGAAAAAATAAGCTTTTCCTGAGTGGCAATATGACTCATGTAATTATTGAGTTATTTCAGGCATTGGTGCTTTTAAAACAAGCCACTGACCAATCTGAGACATTTGATTTATAATAACCATTCATTACCAAACGGCTCTTATGTGACTGACTCAGCCATCTCAACTTAAAGCAGGCATTTAAATAGTTGCTCAGAACCATGTAATCGGTAAATTCAGCCAGATAAACACATATATTTAGATGGATACTTTACATTTCCCAAACAAGGATGACTGAAGAGTTATTCATGGTTTTTACAGCATATGCATGTTTTTCTTTTGCATGTAAAGATGGTGAGCATGGTTTGAAATACTCTGAAAAAAAAAAAACACTGAAAGAAAATCCAAGTTGTTCCACTTTCTAAAAGTGCAAAGCAAAAGGAGACAGGTGTGAGCAGTGTAACCTAATACTGTCAAACCACTTGTTACCTATATGTGAATGGTTTTTGTAAGGTGGTAGAATCTGAAATGTGAGCCTCGGTGGAGCGTGAACAGACTTTGTCAACATCTCAGACGCTGACAGTGTGTTGCACCAAGTCAATTGCAGGCAGCTTTAACAAATCACATATTTTACTGAAATAAATGATTCTTTTGAAAAACACAGGCTTCTACTATGTACTCAAGTGAGCATACAAAAGGATCCAGAACATATGGCAGAGTTACTTCTTACAGGTCATGTCAAACAGAATAATATGTATCTACATATTCACATGTTAGCATCTTCTTTCTCCCTTCTTTTTATGCACAGAGTAACAGGCATTCATCTTACTCCTTTCACAGCAGGCTGGACGACAGCCATGTTTTTAAATGCTTTAATGGTAGAGAACTACAAATCCGATGATTTATTGTCAACAGTTTCCTCACATCAGACACTAACACTGACATTTGTTCCTGTATAAAAGGGTGTCAGTGAGACAGTTTAATGCTCTGGATGCAGACGAGGGCCACATGTAAAAGCCTTTCCTAAAACAAGCACTGTGGAATAAGGAAAGTGTGTGTATACCTCTCCAGGAGGAGCTGGCTGCCTCCCAGACTGCACTGCTGTTAGATGTGCTCCCTCAGGATAAACAATGACAAGACCACATCATCTGGACACTTATAACCAAATCATACGAGTCTCATGGCCTGGACTAGATTTCTAAGCCTGCAAGTTATCTCTGGAGAGGTTTTCTGTCAAACGTCCAGATGTGGGTCAGTCGAGATTGCATTAATAATAACAAAAACAACAAAACTCTTCACACACAAAGCCATGGATAATAGAGGAAATGGGTTGAGTTTCAAAGAAGCTGATATCTGAGTGTCTGTGTGTAAATCAAAGACTTGTTTGCAAAAGGAAGGAAAAATAAACAGGGGGAAAGATCTGCAACAGAGAATGAGAAGCCTGGCAGGGCAGCAAGAAGCAATCTGAGGAGCTACACACACTACTTTAAACCTTTTAATAGGGTCATGCATGGAAGATGGGCACACACACTTCTTTGCAGTCAGTCATAATACAAGCAAAATAGAAAAGGGAGGCCATTGCTTATATGGCCCCGGAGTGATAGAATAAGAGTACAGCATGAAAAAATAAAAGAGAAACAAAAACACAGTTCATATTAAACTTCATCAAAGGGAATCCCAGAATAAGTTTGTTTTTAAGTTTAAGCACGAGTCAGCAAAATGAAACCTTTTGTAGCTGCCTGCAACACTTTCACAGTAGACAGACTTATGGGCAGTGGGCGATCCACCAAACACAATCCTATGACAGAAGTTGAGTCGTGTATTTATATTGGGATCATGGTCCGGGAGCACAGAGTGCAAAATATTAAGAGCTGCAACGAATCAGGCGCCGACGACGGGCCGCAAAATCATGGCGGAGGGCTGTCCCCTGACGCTGACGTCATCTCTGACCTTTCGTGTATTTACAGAGGAGGTTTGATTTCCACGCTTTTTCCATGCTCACACATGAGTCGTTGTGAAGCAGGGCCCTGGACGTAAAAGAGTAGCTTTGTCCCGAACCTGGATGGTGAGCACAGGAGTCATGTGCTCCTGCCAATCCTTGAAGAAGGGCCCACAAGACACGGCCATTGAAAAAAAAAAAAAAAAAAAAAAGCACAAGGTTAACCTGTTTTATATTAAATCTGTCAGATTAAATAAGGAAAGCCAATAACCTGCAGCACTTGAGGTGCAGCTTTAGCCAAATGTGGCCCTCTGCAACACTGCTCATGCTTGTTAAAGCTGTTTTTAAACTGAGTTGAGTGACAGAAAAGACACGGTGTGCAAAGAAATACATGAATATGCACCTGATCACAAGATGCACTGTCGTATTAAATTAAAGCATGGTGTTTAAGATGTTGACCCACCAACATCAAACCACAAGCACCTTAGTTTCTATTCAGTGTTATGCATCGTTTGTAGATTTGTGATGAATGAGACAAAAACACTTGCCTTGACTTGATTACCTTTGTGTGCAGCAAAACAAACCTTCCTGTTGCACAACCGAAATGTTTGCCATATACTCTGAACACGTTCAGATATCTCATTTTCACACAGCAGAAATATGAAAACACTTAAAAAACAATTTCAAAGTAAAAGCTCCTAACACAGTAGACAATATTGCCCTCTACAGGGCATACATAATAGTCCCGCTTGCCTGTCTCCATTCTTTCCCCCTTCTTTTTGGCTGTGATAACTAACCCAGACACAGCACTACATGTGTTGACGAATTTATAATTACTCAGTGTTTAAAGGGCTTGAGGATCAGGGGGCTTTTGAGGGGGCGCAGTGAGGCCATGGCTTTGTAGAGTCAGGATTAGACCCTCTTGGCATTTAGCATTTGTCCAGCTGCTGTCATTTAGCATGAATCCCTTCTATCTTATACTACAGCATTTAAAAGAGTTATAAAAGATCAAGGACATCTACAAAAGTGAGTTTACATCAAGGTTATTTATCTTATTAGTTAGATATTGATATGAAAATGATTATGGGGGCCAATCTGAATAATAAATCCCCAAAAACCTCATGAGAGTAAATCCAGGGGTGTACTTAATCAAGCGTCTCCATATGAAAGATGATTAAAATGAATGAGATGGTCACATGAAGGACCTGGTCAGTGATCCAAGACCGGCCATTACTGATGAATTCAGCCTCTCTGCTCTTTAAATAAGCTGCGTGGCATGAAAGAGAAAAAGGATGAAGAGAGAAAAAAAAAAAGAAAGTGTCTCATCACTCATGCGGTTGCAGATTGTGGCACCTATTTCACTCTTCTTTCTCCCACGAGGAGCTCAATGTGATGAACTGTGGATTCAGCCTCCCCAGGATGTTTTGTACCAGAACTGCTACAGCAGCAGAACAGCTCAAGTCTCCAGAGATCCAGCTCAGGGTTCAGCCTCACTGTGACACTAGATGGACCCCAATTTAGGACACAAAGACTGGGTCAAACCAGCAGGAGGTATTGCCTTTCCCAGAGAATGATCCTTCCTCTTTTCTATTCAGTGTGCTCTTGCCTCTCTCCTTCCTATTTTTGTACTTTTCCCCTCGGATTCACCCTCCTCTGTCTGCGTTTTTTTTTTTTTGCTCCCTCAAACACTTTACTTACCATTCATCCTCCCCTATTACCATAATGATCATTAGCGCATCTACGGTGAACTTCTAAGGTTCTTTAACTGACTCATGTGCTCGTTAACAATTACCATAATAAATCTTCTCTGGCATTAAATGTATACTTTATCTCCTTTTTAGATAGCCGGAATTTAAAATGAGGCCATCAAGGTACCCCTACCTTGATGGCAGATCTGGTAGATTATTTCACGTAAAGGCCTATTAATTCTCATTCTTAGAATTCCGGTATTATTTTTGGTGAATTCAGTAACATGAGAAACCCTGGTAAAAGATGTCTCTGACCCCACTTCCATTCTCATCCATGATTGAAGAAAAAGACCCTCTTGACTCGCCCACTCTCACTTTCACCTTTGAGAGAAGGACGAAGAAGCCCTCCAACCGCTTCCGCTTCTGTTATGGAGTAAATCACAAACATGTCATGGCCTGATCCTCTGGGACCGCACACAACCTTCGCTGTCCTGTATTTTGTGACAAACCAATAGCTTCCTTGGATAGCCAAGGACCCACTGAGTCTACAATAGCCTGCATCTCTTATTCTGAGAAATGGGCTTTTTTTTTTTTTTTTTTTTACCCCCCCTTACTTTCCAACACGGCCCTTTTTTTCCTCCAGGCATTGACATTTAATCAAACCCAAATCCCATTGTGCCTATTAACATATCAGGCTGATACGGGTTGCTGTAAAAAGCTCGAGTACAGGAACCCGGAGCACAACATTACCATAATTCTGCCTGTGTGATCTCTGTTTCCTATCCTCCGCCCACGAGTAAAAATGCTTACCTGGCAAACAACTAGGCGTGGAGATGCATTTCTCCCTCTCACTCCCACCACTCTTCCACTCATCACTCCTGCTTATCTGTTTAAGAAGGTGTTAATTATTTAGCGGTGCTTGTGAACGCTCGCCAAATAGCAAAAAGAGGAAAGCTTAATCGAAAGCTATTTTAATATTTCACTAGACCATCAAAACACCACGTAAAGAGGACTTTTTAGCCTCGGCTGTGACTTTAACAACAAATCAGGGGTGCTTTTTTTAGAGACGCTTATGTACTTTGATGGAGGTTATGCTTTTTCTGAAAGCAGTTCAGTCTTCCCCGTGTTTATCATCAAAAGCTGCGTTACCACTGCAGGAACTTTCTCCCGGGGACTAGGTACTTTTGGAGGTACTCTGTTGATGTTCACCACAGTGATCACGGTGTAAATATAGATACATGAACTGAATTTTACCTCTCAAAAGGTCTCTGCTGCAGGGGTGGAACTTTCAGAAGACATTTGCAGACTGCTGTTTTTTGTTTTGCAAAAGTGTCGTAACTAAGCTCAACCGCCATCACGTCTGTACATTCATAATGATTCTGCAACGGCATCATATTGATGTCCCAGTATGTGAATTCCCATTGGGTTATGGCGTTATATAGACACACACTTAGGCTCTACCCTCCCTGGCTTTCACAGCTAAAACTCCTCTCTGTAACGCCTCTGTTACTATACCTCAGAATACTGTACAGAGGGGGGATCACTTTGTCCCCCAATTACGCCCATGCAACATTCAGATTGAAGGAGAAACATCACAGGGGAGTAAATATTGCGTCTTCAAATGGCAATCTAAATAGGGAGAGAACAGGGTTTTGGGGCGGGCCTTGCAGTTGTATGAACATTTTTGATTGGTTGAGTACTTGAAGCATTCAGGAACCATCAGAGAAGTAAAACTTTGACTAGATGAGTCCATACCATTCTTAGATAGAGTATTTAGGACCCTCTGAAGAAATTTTGGCTCTCAATTCTATCATTGTACACAAGTAAGATCAGTATTTAACACAGAGGTAAGTGCATAAATCAAACTAGATTTGTTCTGATCAGGCTCTGATACTGTCTTTAATGTAAGTATCAGGGCCATGTTAAAATAAAAATCAAAAATTTTGAGATTAAAATAATAATTTTACAAGATTCAAGTTGTAAATTTACAAGAACAAGGTCAGAAATGTACTTTGTAGCCTGCACATATCTGTGCATAACATGTACCAGAATCATATTTGTTGTAACTGAGTATGACGCTCAAGATGAATCATTTTAGCGATGGTGCTGAATGACAATAACTTGTCAATAATACAAACAGTGGACATAAATAATAAAACCATCTTTATGAAAGGAATTTGTAATGCCCATGAAAACCATTGTCCATCAAGTTTATCCTCTGTAAACGTCTCTCTGAGTTATGACTGTCTACAATGAGTGAGAAGCGTGAGTACCGCCAGCTGTAATGTTGTCAGAGCTGTGATTACATCATGTCTACATGGACGGGACGGCCTTGCATATAAAGCTGTTTTAGTCAAGGACTACAGAAAAGAAGAATAACATAGTCTTCTCACTGCTTATTTGGATGTCATGTAAGTATCTTTAGATTTCGGTCATTCCGTGTCATGTGCAATATGAAGCTATGAGTTAACCAAAGTGTGCTAACATTAGCCTGCTAACACAACAATAAAGACCACAGGCAATTGCAGCTCGAGCAAAGGACAATTTTGTCCTCTGCTTGCGCTAAATGTTTTTTAATTATGATGTGCTCTGATTCATAACTCCTTCATATGAACTCGAGTGGAGAGGGGGTTGGAGGTGCGCCAATCTACTGGATCAAAAAGTCGCACATTCTTTCTTTAATCTCATAAAATTAAGACTCTAATCTTGTAAAACTACAACTCTTATCTTGTGAATTTACATCATTATTATTTTAAATTTACAACCTTAATCTCATAAATTTACGACTCAAAATTTATATTTTGACCTTCTTCTCTCAAGACTTTATTCTTTATAATTTATTCTTGTAAATTTACCATTTTCTGGTAATATTAAGACTGTAATCTTAAAATTTCAGATGTTTTTATTTATTTTATGTGGACCTAATACTCCATGGTATTATATAGCTATTAGCTATCAGCTTTAACATTTTGAAAAATTGAAAGTCATGATTGTTTTTTTCCCTCAGAGGATTAATTTGCCAGAATAAATTGGTTTGGGGAACCTTAAAGTCCATTGATTAGAGCCTTAGAATAGTGATACTGAGCTTCATATTTTTTTCTACAGCTCACCGGATATTGGCTGCTTCACTTGTGACCTTGATTAAAGTCTGTCTGCTTTCGAATGAGTCTCAACACATCTGACCCTGCTGGCACTCGTTCATGTATGTCAGGGCCATATGTTCAAATGTGGTGGTCTGCCCACTGACTAAGCATCCTCTCTACCTCAGAGCGCAACCTGGTTGTTGGTCTTGTTTAACAGCAGGTTATTACTTCCCCCAAAACTAGGACAATTCCAGCACTGCCAGAGCCCAATATTCAGTTCAGTGAAAGAGACATTGTTGCTGTCAGCATTGTTTTCTTAGACAGAAAAGACGAGGCTGTGGGAATGGAACGGCGCCATGTTGTACAAAGAGGATTAGAAAGACAAAACAACTTTGACAAGTCTGAAATTTGAGGACACTTCCAGGGAGACATGAGGAATATCAGAGTCAAGCTGTTTGTTGGAAGGATGGCAGCTTGATGCTTTGTGCGCCCTCGTGGATGTGATGAACAGGACAGAAAATACAGACATTGAGTTTTACCTCTGGACTCAAAAGCTGACACTTGACAGAAAAGCACTTTTCAAAGTGGCAGCAATCAATTCCCACTGAACAATGCCCCCCCCCCCCCCCCCCCCCTCCCTCACTGTGTCAGCAGAGGACATTTTAGTTCAGAGCAACACTACAACTAAATAAATTAGAACAAGTAATAGAAAATTATTTGCTAGAATATTTCTATGTCCTCATTTCGTAAAGGAATACTGTTTTCTTTTCCACCCAAATGAGCCTGTAATAATTAGGATTGTCAGACAACATAATTGATCTTCACTTTATCTTGTGGTTTTTATGTAACTCTCTTACATAAGTGATTCCTCTTCCCCATATTTTAATCAACGTAAGTAATGGCAGCCCCCTCATATCAATACACCTGAGCCATCTGTTACCTAATACCACGGATTTCACTCTCTGCGATTTGCAAAAACCCAAGCTACGCCTCTCACTACATCCTGATCAGGATTATAGCTTTGGCAGGATCAAATTTTTTTTGTTTCTGTGCTTTTATTTTCAGAGCTTTTTGATTGCCAATCTGCAGCAACGTTCCTTACAATGTACAAGCTGCAGGAGGTGGGTGTATGCTTCGCTTTGTTGTATGCAATTTATTTGATCCTTTAACAGGGAACTGGGCGATCTGGTTTTATTATTCAGCAAATCAAACAACATCAATTCAAGGCTGGTTAACAATGACAAAACATGGCGTTCACACACGCCGCCAATTGAATTCCCTTATTAGCGTGCTGTGTGGTAAGAAAAATATGGAAATGATATTCAAACTCAGACAGGTAATAACCAAAAGGCAAGGTACAAAGTGTGTTTCAAATTAGTCTGAACACTAAGCTCTGCTGTACATTTGCATATTTTCTTTGAACATGTTGTTGGGGGAAGAAGAGGAGCCCAGAATGTGAATGGCTGCATTACATTTCAAACATTATATCAAAATTCACTGAGCAAGTTCTCTTGTCGGACATCGTTATTAAGGGGAATACCTTGATCTTGACCCTGAGCTCTTGCTTATACAGGAACTTAGAGATCAAAAGGATGAATGACCACAAGAGCCCATATTCATTCGTTGCTTGATTTATCTACTGATTGTTTTTCAGCTCAAAACGTGAAACAAAATTCAGTAAATATAACAATAAAACGGTCACAGTAACAGCATGTGAGGCCAATGATTTTATGCAGTTCTAATTTCTTCCTTTCAAAATAAATCGGCGAACCAAATAATTGAATCCAACTTCTGGCTGAAACCAAAAGAGTGGACTCAGTGGTGATATAGGGTCTGTTGGGGCCTGAGGCAAAAATGTACAGAGGGCCATACCCTTCATGTTATTAAGTATAGTTACCATTATCAGCATTATTGGAGGGGGCACTTGATCCTTTTATTTTGCTGGTGTCAGAAAATCAAGTCATGATCCTATGTCCTACTTTTTCCTCCCCTTCTTCACTCCCAGCACTCCCACTAATTCATCTTCATTTTTATTTAGTGGCTGACAAACTTACAGGTTTTCATAGGAATAGTGCATTTGACTCTCAGCAATGCAATGAGAGTGAACGCTATCAGATTGGGCCCTCTTGAGGAGGTTCCTGCCTGTCATTGAAAAATTTGAGCCCCTGCTTTGGTCTAAAGTTTGTCAGCCCTCAGGGGCCCCCTACTGGCCTGGGCCCCCAAGCGGTTTCCTGCCTTGTCAGTTGACAATCAGAGCTTCTGAAACAGGGATGTTCTAATGACTTTGATGCCAAACATACTGTATAGTGTACATCATTTCCTGTCTTATAACAACAAGCAAACCAAAAAACGCAGCAGGTGACCGTAAGTGGATAATGTAAAAAGACATCAACAGAAATCATAACGTCAGCAAACGTATGGAAAGCTAGTAAAACGCAACATCCATTACATAAGTTTGCCACTCTGCGGAACTCAGTAGCCCGAGCTCAAATGGACTCAGGGTTGGCGTTAAGATAGATCACGTTCAGCCAAATTAGTGTCACAGAGACAACTCTCCTACAGCCTGCTGGTAGTGTACTTCTTATTCTGCAAACAAAAAGCCAGAACACCTCTGATAGCAAAATCCAGTCCCATGCCTACAGATTCTATTTTTTAAATTGGAATCATCAAATAGACGTTTACCCATACCAGAAGAAGGCAAATACTGCAAAGAAAGAAAGAAAACAACCTGTATTTAGGTCAACTGAGTGAAAAAAAAAAAAAGAAATCATTTTCAAGCTCAAGATTTTACAGCCAGGTTAAAAACTGTAAGCTTTTAAGTGTGTTATTAAAGCGGCCTATCTGAAGCATTCAAAAGGTGTGACCACAATGTTATGACTGAGCTCATTCATAAGAAAAAAAAATGTCAAATGGAGAAAAAGCTTCATGTGAAAGCATTTTCATGAGAAGAGTTGGCTTGATATTAGAATTCAGCCCCCCCCCCCCACCTTAATTTGAAGATACCCCCTCCCATCCTCCGGCTGTTACTCCCCCAGCCCCCTCCCTGTTTCAGGGATGGTGTGGTCCAGGAAGCGCGCCTCTGCTCTGCTCGCTCCTCTCGTGCTCAATGAATCAGCTGACGAATGGTATCTCCCTCCTCTCCCGGATGGACCGCGCCGCTAAAGCCGGGCAGCCTGAGCGCTGACACAGGAGCAGGTTGCCCACGGCTCGCTCTCCTGCCGCTGGATGTCACACCGACCGACTACCGAGTGAAATATTTCCGCGCCGGAAAGAAGAGGTTACTTTGTTGAATTTTACCCCTCGGGCTGGGAGCTACCCGCTTCCCGTCACCATGGCTTCCAACTTCAACGACATAGTGAAACAGGGATACGTGAGGATACGGAGTAAGAAACTGGGGGTGAGTAGCCCAGTGTTGCACTTGCTGTAGGCTATAACGCTGAGGAGGAGGGAAAGGAGGAGGCGGAGGAGGAGAAGGAAGAGTGGTTCCAGTTGTTTCGGGGGCGTCAGGATTAAGAAAGAGGCTTTAATTGCTCCGTTAGACAGCCGTCCCGCTGTGAGCTTTTCAAGAGGAAAAACAGATTAGAGCAGCAGGAGCAGCGGCCAAGTTTCTCTCTGTGCATTGTGCAAAAAGATGTTGTCAAAGTGTGGGATGATTGACAGCTGCTGTCATGTTTATGTAGAGTGTAAATCACATCCTGCCCCCCTTTTGTTTTCAGTTTCTGTGATGCAACTTTATTTTCATTGAGAAAGTTGAGCGTTAAATCTAGTTTTCTGAAACAGAACTGTATGGAAAAACAAGGTAAACTAAGCCTGAGGAGATATACATGTTATACCACTGCGCTAAATATCTCACATTTAACTAAAGTAATCTGTAAAAAATAAAACACTCTCTTAATTAGTCTCTGTCTTACAGAATAACACAATAGGCTATCTAGGAATTGACAACATAATTAAATACTGAATACCGTCTAAGTCTAACCCTGGTTGCACATTCTGTAATAATCATAAATGCCCATAATTTTTTACAGTAAATCAGTAAGCTAAATCTTCTGTCCAATAAATGTGATAAAAAGTGAAAAAAGGTATCAAATCCCCAAATGAAGCCTTAAAAATTGCTGTTTTTGCCAAAACCAATAGTCCAAAACCTCAGATCTCTTTATTGACACATGAAAGTTGACAATTTGAGAAGCTTGAACCACTGATTTGATATTTTTGCATCAAAAATGAACTGAAACAATTAATCGATTATTAAAAAAATAGCTGCCAATCAATTTTCCTTTTCAATCGGCAATTGATTCAGCGATTAATCATAGCAGCTCTGCCCTATACAAATAGTCCTCAGGCTGTTGTCGGGACTATACTTTATCTCTCTTTCAGGCATGATGAGTTATTCCAAGCTCTGAAACGTCTCATTGAAATCCAGCTGATTCGCTGCGATGGCAGCTCTTCAATGCCTTTGATAATGGATTTTCCATTGAGATACAGCGAGAAGAAAAATGGCTCCTCGAGTGTTTAAATGGAAACGCATGGAATACATTCAATTATGAGTGCCTTATTGTCTGACTCATAAAGCCATCTGCTTTTGTTCATACTTCCAGCTCATTAGCGGGCACACTCCCTCTCCTTCTGATGAAGTGTGATGATGGGGGCTAATGATGTCTGCCTCCTCACATCATCACCTGGCTTCATCAACACTCTTCTCCTCTTGTTTGCTTTCTATTGTGGCTATCTTTGATTACACTTTGAGGGTTTGTTGTTGAGTACTAGACAATCCTTCATACCTCTGAAGGACTTGCACAACACAAGCAAGCCTGATATGACAAGTGAAAACACGAGACATTTGTTGTTGTTAATATGCAAATGAGCTCTCTTACATGCAGTTGGAACACTTTATTTACTTCTTGCATATGCAATTAGCCAGACTCTGTGTGTGTGTGTGTGTTTGTGTGTGTGTGTGTGTGTGTGTGTGTGTGTGTGTGTGTGTGTGTGTGTGTGAGGACACATGCTGTATTGGCTGTGTGGTGGTATGGATGCCATGTCTCTGCCAGCTCATGTTGCTGCTTGTTTGAGGGAAACAGTTTGTGTCCCGATCGCCCACTCCCTCAGCCCTCTGCCACTCGCTGCTATTTCATCAGTGATCGCCACGCTGCGATGGCCTCAGAGGACCCCCGAGTGGGAGGATAGAAAGTTTTCATCCGTCCACGCTAAGGTTAGTTAGAGCCATTATCATTCTGACTCAGTTAGAGAAGAACAAGAATCTAATGGAGGAGTAGGTTTAGCTATGTCTGAATCAACAGGCAATGACGCACTGCATCTCAAAAATTTTTATGTATGCTGGAAAAAATATCTCATTAGTGCCTAACTGCATATGGAAGATTCTGTGTTGTGTTTTAAGAGAGCGTGCAACAGACTGAGATACACATCTGTTTGGATGTTAAAATCCCAAAAGTGTTATTTTGCAGCATGAGCGCAAACATCCTTATTATTCATATTCTTTTACTTTTTCTGTAGAGTTTTGGTGACTCAACAGCTCGATCGTATTTAAGGCTGTGAAGAGGGAGGTCTAGTGTCATTATCTAGACAAAAAGTCTGATGTGCACTGAAATGCTTCAAATGAATCTGAGAGTGAAAGATTCTGGAGACCTCCTTCATGTAGTCCATCCTGTCCCTGTTTTCTTTCAATAAGTACCCCAGTTTTACTATTCAAACCTATTTATAGGGCCGGGCAATTAATCAAGTTTCAATTACAAGGTTGGATTTCCAAGATACCAAAAAAATATATAATCAAGATTAAATGATGACTGTGCCGCATGCACAGAATATTATATTTTATTTTGGCCACAAGATAACACCACCAGTACCTCACAAATATTTTATTTATTTTTAATATATTATCATTTTGATATCTTTATTTTCTTTCACTTATTCATTTAGGTTTATTCCTATTGTTTCACAGTGTTTAGAATGTGAAAGTATACTTTTTTTTTTTGGATCAATTCATGTGATCCAGATGTTCAAATGTCAAATCATCATGTAATCGTGTTTAATAATCATGATATCAGTATCAATCAAAAATAATCATGATTATGAGTTTTGACATAATGGAGCAAGTTTCCAAACACTTTGTGTGTATTTGGACAAACACCTGATGAGTTCGGGAAGCTCTGACACAGATGTGCACGTTGGTAAAACACAACACTTATGTTGGCAGATATGACACTTGTGCTGTGCTGAACTAAAACAACAACAAACAAAAGCAATAGTTTACACTTTAATTTGATCACTTGCTTTACATTGGAATGACTGACAGCATTCTGAGAACTTTTTTAACTACATTCATTAGCTTGTATGTATTTATTGACTGACATTGTTGTGTGCATGAACACAAGAAACCCAAGGAGAAAGTTGCCCGAATCAAAAACTCGAGAAAATTGGCAAAATCATCATCAGCGCCACAAACAAGAGGGTAAACAAGATCACTAATTTGCCCAAAACATGTAATGACAGTGCAGCTGCAACAAACAATTAAATTGCTATAACGGATGAATCCGCTGATTGAAGATGATTTGTTAATTTTTTGCTTTACAAAATATCTTATAATTGTGAATACTAAAGTTTTAATGTCCAATTTCCTAACGGCCCAATCTTAACCCAAGTCTCTTGTAGTCTTGACAATGTTTGGGATTTTTGCTTGGGTAGCTACTTTATCTGAGATCATTTTTGATCTTTTTTTTTTTTTTTTTGTAGTTTTTGCTGGTTTCTAATAGTTTGTCTGTTTTTTGATTTTCAGTGTTGCAGATATATTTTATTTGGTACCAAAAAGATACTTGTGTCCGACACCCTGCCCTACTGAGATACTATACCCTCCCTGCTTGAGTTTTCCCCTCAAAAGGTCCTGGGTGTTTTCCTCCTCATGTGATTTTTTTTTTTTTCTATGTTTCTTTTTTTAGTGCTTTAAAGGTCTCTCAAATATCACACATCAAGACTTTGCATCACAGTTGACCTTCTAATGCTCCCAGCCTGCTCTCTATTGTAATGCTCAGCCTTTAAAAGAATGCATTCTACATTATTTTTTCATTATAAAGTAGTACAGTCCGATGGTTCTCTTTATGTGATATGTAATACAGTGGAAACAGCAACAGCCTCCACTGAACTCATCAGCATCCGTTAGAATGATTGGCTCATTTCCAAACCCCGTCATGTGTGAAGGTTGAGGCCATGAGGTCACTCCTGTGTTCTGCAGAGTGATCAAAATTGCCAAGCGGGGCACATTCTCTTTAAAAGAAAAAAATTCTGGGACATTTGTTTTCCTTTTTCCACTGACATGAATAGCAACGATTAACACTCGCTAACTTCTTTGTCTCTTTGTTTGCTGGAAAGACAACGGTGCAGTGTTCTTGAATGCACAAGTAGCGTCTCACATTCCCCTCCTCTTCCTCACCTCTCCACCAGCTCTCTTCTCCACCGCTTCTCACCTGTACTCCCCTCTCTTCACAGTGTCTCTCTCTCTCTCTCTCTCTCTCTCTCTCTCATTCGATCTCTACCCCTTCCTTTCTTCACCCCTTTATCTGGCTTTATCTCCCTCACCTCATGCCCCCTTTCTCTCTCACCTTTCTCTCCTTCACCCGTTTGCAGACAGCTGAGAGACTGAGCACAAAAGCATCCTATTCACCAGCCTGCACTGCACCCTCCAAAACCCCCAACAGGCCAAAACCCCTGATACACTGCAAAGACACTCACACACACACACACACACACACACACACACACACACACACATTCACGCACATTTGCTTGGTTCAACATCGAAGAATTGGCACCCATATGCGAGCGACATACAAGTAAACAATCTGCTGCCAGAGAACAGTGTGCGAATTCTCAATTAATTTTAATCCTGTGGCTTTGTATCATACAGTATTTTTTTTCACTACATGGAGACAAACTAAACACATACAAGAGCCAAAAACCAAAGTGTCCCTGGCTGAGCAGAAATAGTGATAACCTCAAATTCTTTCAATCCCTTTCAGAGAAAAAATGGCCGATGCCATTGGGGATGAATAACATGACCTTTGGGTAATTTCTGCGTCAGTCTCCATGCTGTTACATGTTTCCCGGGTTAAGGATCGCTGTGTAAAAGTAGAAAAGGTCAGCTGTTGAATATTTCCACCCTCCTGTCTGTCCAGCCTTTATTTTCAAGCTTGAACAAAAAACGTTCCATTTAAGTTTGCTGGAGGTGAGTCTGTCTGCCATTCAGCCACTCCATTCACAAACATGTTTTGACACTTCAAAAGAGCTGTGGATCAGATGTCAGCTCAGAGGAAAATATGTTATATTCTAAGAGAACTTCAAACATACACTTCACACTCAGATAAACTATTACTTCCCACCACATATATTACCTAAAAAAAAACCCTCAACATGACCTAGTTTGACATCACGCCTTCACAAAAAACAGCAATTTGGAGTTATGATAAAAACAGTCAACACTTTGTAAAAGACTAGTGCATGTATTTCTCTAATAAGAAAAAAACATTTGATATGCGGTTGTCATGAATTAACACTTAGCATGTAAGCATTTCCCCCCAATTGGATGAAGCGCATATATCATCTGGCCAATCAGATCAATAGCACTCTTGGAGGGATATTTCTGTCCACATATATCCAGTGTAGACAATGTAATGTTTACTCTCTTTTTGTTCATGATTTGGTCTCAAGTAAATCTCAGGCATCTGAGAATAACATACATTCCAGTGTACTAGGCTGCACCATTCGTCTAACTTTTGCTTGATCTTATTGAATTCAGGCCCAAATAACATTAAAACCAACAAACTTACTATTGGATATTAAAGCAAAGACATAAGAGACTGGTATTAGAGACTGGAAGTACATTCATAACAGCAGGATTCACATTTAAAGGGACTACATTTTTACCCTATTGCAATCTAAGTACAGAGCACTGTGGTCAAACCACAAATGTCAAAGCAGAAAACACATTAAAAATGCATTACGTCTGGTCCAGAATAAGTAGGAGTGAAAACACAATCAGCCCAAAGTTCGGATGTAAACAAATAATCAGTAAACCAATAATCGAGTCTGCAGAGTTTAAGTAAGGCTATTCATCATCTGAACACAAGGCTATCATTTGCAAAAAAGATGGGTTACTCTGCTCTAATGTTTGCAGAAGGGATTTGAGGTTTTGAAATTACTTTTTTACCAGAACCATTTGAAAATTGTTGTATGCTTACAGTTTGTTAAAGGGTAAATAACCCTCTGTCATTTAAGGACTGAACAACAAATAGCATCCTGTAGCCCAGTGTTATTGGATTCATAGTTATGATCTTGTGGGAAAGTTTATTTTGTGAAAGAAGGTTCAATCAGTGCACTAAAGTCGACTTTACAGTGACCCATCCCAAAAATAAAGCTGACAATAAGGAAAACGGATCCATTTTAATCACTGTTTGAATTACGAATTACATTATGTAATACTCCCACCAGCCATAGAGACTCGGGTTAGTAACTAATTAGGGTTGTTTACTCATGAGATAAATATGCAATTCATTTATCCTCCCATCTGGGCTCTGTTGGGGAAGAAATTAAGTATGTAAACATTACAGATGAAGAGCAATTTTACTCCGAGCTGGAACTATCGACAGAATATCTGCACCTTTTTTTTTTAAAGCCAAATACATTTTCTTTTTTCATACACGACAAACATTGTGTGGTCTAAGCTGCAAACAAAGTTTGTTTCATGTTCTTATTTTCTGTTTAATGTAACTAAAATTGGTGACATGTAACCACCTTTGCAATCGCCTTTGAATTATCATTCGGTTCCTCACCGAAATGAAGCAAGCGAGAAGTAGAAGAGGTGTTTTACTGTATCAATAGTGATTGGCAACCAATCACTATTGTTATAAAGTATTTACTGTAATTCACAGTGCTAGAGAGAATCCTTCTGTTCTTTTGTTTTTGGTAATGGACATGTAAACATCTATTTAGAAAAAAATATATCTTAGAACCCTAAGATTGTGAACTATAACTGAAATTATAAATGTAAACGCAATTATTTTACATCAATTGTGTTTCATCTTTGAGGCTTGTATACTTGCAGTTTTAAGTACCAAAATAGACATCTCTAAGACTTCTCAATATAATCCATCAATGAAACAAGAGCCAATAGTTTTTTTTAAAGTAAAGTAAGAGTGCCTCAACATGAACTCTCTCGAAACTTTTCATCTGTGGAAAGCGATCATAAAAAAGAACTCCGTGTGGAGTCTGATGCTAAGCTTGCAGTTCACTGTGGACACAGATAAAAAACATGAATTGTGAATATAAAGCATTTTCTCCCCTTTACAAATAAGATACAAATCAAGAGTTATTTCTCCTAAAGTACTTCTCTGGACCCGGTGTTGCTGCCCTCCCCATTTCTGTCTACATAAAACAATAGCTATTTAACTGTTTTTCTCTCCTTTGTCTCACTCAGCTTTTTTTGACCCACAAGTGTACTTGTGTCCGGTCGCTGTTACATGAGGCAGCATGTATTGTAATGGTGTGTGGGTACGTTCCCCCCCCCCCCCCCCTCCTGTTGGTGCACCAAAGCAGAGGCAAACAAGAAGAGAACAATGGGTCTATTGTCCGAGATGGCACAGCCGTTTAAGATAGGATCTTACCACTTCCATGCACTCGCTATTAACAATGACGTGCCGTCCAGAATGGTGGTTGTCGGGAGATTTTTTCACCACAGGATCTGTACTTATCAGTGGAGCGAAAAGACACAGTCAGCTATGTAGGAATTGAGACCTACTGAAAACATGGAGAGAGAGAATTGGAATAGAGTTCTGCAAAGAAATCATGAATGAAAATCTTTACATTCTCTCACCTAGAGACCACCCTATCTTTTTTAAACGGCCAAACAACAACTCTAGAGACAGAGGACTTCAGTATGCCAAGTTCTGTGTATGATATTATTTGTGCCTTGTGGCTTCATGTAGCCTACCTTCAGCTCTCCTTTTGATTGATTTTTTTGGACCCACCCCACGGTGCATTATTTGAGGGATATCCCGGGCTATACATTGCATGGCCATTTCCTTTGTTGTTTTTTTTATCAGCTTCCACCATCAGACACAGACCTGGAGACGAATTACCAGCTCGCATTGTGCCTGATGAATTGCAGCTCTAGTAGGATATGGGAACAGCAGTCCAACAGTCGTTCCTCATGCTGAAAAATGTGCCTCTATTATATAGTCGCTTTCAAAAATAAATCTCTGCCCAGACCCCACTTGAACATTTCACATCATTGATTCCCCTTGTTACTAATTACCAAAAAAGCTTTCTGTTGTGAAAAGGGACAGATTTTGTTATAAGTAATGTGAAGAAACCCAATTGATGAAGTAATGTGCCATGAACATATGGTGGCTTCTAATGCCCTGTTGCATTAACACTCTCTCTCTTTTTTTTTGTTGCACTCACTCATTGTCATGCTGTGAATCTACCAAACAGGGCTCTACCTTAAATCCCACAAACGTTTTCTCTTTGTCCCTTGTCTTATTCTGTCTCTCTGTTTGAAATCCGTCCACAAACACATGTTACACCAAGCTGACACTGTCTATAGCTTTGTGTTCCCCATGTTTCCCGATGAGCTGATTTGAAAAGTGAAGTTCTCTAATCCCATTGGAGCAGAAGTCACAGCTCAGTAGAGGAGGACACACATCATGGCTGTTTAATCTTTCCAATCCCTGCAGACCCTGAACCCTCAGAACAGACTGCACTTGATTTTAAACCAGAAGTAAGCAAAAGTGAAGGAAAATCATTTTAATATTTGTTTGTCGTTAAGTCCTTTTGTTATGAAAGAGAACAAAACATATAATTTCAGGCAGCTATATAAATACTTTTACTGAGTTTTAGTTCTGAATTTCACTATTTTGTTGCACTTTTAGGGCTCTCATTGTGACTTTATTTTTTTTGCATCAGACCTCTGACACTGAAGAACAATTTAGATGTTCCTTTCAATGTTGACACAGAGTCAGTCAGAGCAGGAAGTCTGTTGTTAGTCGTTCTACAAGACAATTTGTATCTGTTTAAGTTTTATTAGTAATTTTTCAACAAAAAAACACTATTGCAATAAGGTCCACTTAAATGATTTCCCATTGTAACATTATCTGTGTGGTTTTAAATGGGGAATTTAGCATGCTTCACATTCAAGTCCATCTGATCCTCATATTTCACCACCCAGGGCTTGATCTTCACAGTCCTCTGTGGAAGTGTGGTCCATTGTGCAGAAACACCAAGTCTCACCTATAAAACACCAGGCCTGGAGGAATCTATCATAGCTCCATTAACACTTCTGCATCATCCTCCTCTCCTCGCCTCTCCTCCCCTCATTAATCAACAACACCGGCCCTCGGGGCTCTCCTCTGCAGCTTAGCTCAACCTCAGTTTGTGTGTCCACGCGTGTGTGCGCGCGCTGTATGTCGACATTGTGTTTAAACGTATTTGTTTGAATGCATGTGTGTTTTTATAAAAACAAGAAATAATCAAGTTGTTGTTCCTGATAATCAGATTTGTGATCACTGTTAAAGAAGGGGGGTAGGATGCAGTTATTCTTAGCAAAATAAAAGTCCCACCACCCTTTTTATATTTGAACCACGGTCTATAATGAGTTCTTCCCATGCTGTTACCTTTCATCAGCCTGCTTGCCAGGCACATTCAGTACAGTGTGCAGCCAAAGATAGCCTCAGCTGTGTGTATGTATGCGTTTGTGCTAAGGGCTTGTCTCTGTGTCTGTGTGCTTAATTTACTCATTGGGCTGCATAGGTAAACATCATTATAGTCGTATGCTTAAAAAAAGAATTAAATAATTCACCTGGTCTGCTTTAAATGCCAGCAAAACGCCTTGTCGAAGAATGCAAATTAGGCCAAGCTGTCGACTAAACAACGCTGTTTCATGTGGCACTAATTGTGAGGCTCTGTATTATTAACGTGTTGTAAAAAGAACACCTTGACCTTGTCAGGGGGGAAATAGCAGCCAATTCATGCCAGCAGTCTGCCCTGTTTGTTTCTGTTTGTTTGGAGATGCCTCGTACACTCCTCTCCACTCCCTCCTTTTTGTCTCAGGGGAGTTCTTTTAATAGTAAGGAGGTGACAGGTTACTTCTCAGGGAGTTCCGAGGTGACAGTTTTGGTACCTGCCCAGCCCCGACATGAAACACCACAGCCTACTCGCTCACGTTGCAAAGCAAAACAAAGCTGCTGACTTTCTAAATTCACACTCTGCTTAATGAGCCGAAACGACCTCAAGTGTAGGCCGAGACAATGTGATCCCCTTTCTATTAAACAGCTTTTAATATTTCCCCAAGAATGAGTGTGCGCTGAATGAATTTTGGATAAGGTCTGCCAAGGGAAATGGAGCACACAATGGTGGCCTTGGCAGTGGCACTTTGAGCGGATCATTTAAAGGTCATAATGGGAAAATAATGGCCCTTAAGAGTCGTAAAACAATCGAAACATGCAGCAATTGGATAAAGTTTGAGTGAAATATAAAAAAAGAAGAAAGAGGATGTAATATGGGAAACTTTTGAACGGCCATGAACCTTTGAAAATTTGCCAGAAGATTAGGACTCTCTAGTTTGACAAAAGGACGTTTGTAGTTGGGTACACACATTGGGGTCAATGTTGAATGCTGTTACCCCACCCTCTCCCTCTCACTGCCCTCTTATGCTCTGTAGTTGCTGCTCGCACTGCATTGAAATGTCTGTTGGCCAAAGTGATAATTGCATTCTTTTATGATTTCATGCTGAGACACACATTGACACTAAATCGCGGTCTACTTACTCCAAGCGAGCACGTTCCTTTGGGAGGAAATGAGTCTAAAACAACACGACCAACTCCATCGCTAACCCTTCTTTTGACATAGAAGTGCCACATTTCCCACGTGTTTATTCCCCACGCGTTCCCCTTTGATCCACAACCGAGTGTGGTTGAGTCGAGTTACTTGCGGCGCGCACAAATCTCTGCTTTTTCAGGTTTTTAAGGGAATAGTTGTCGCAGACACAGAACCCTGCCGCTTTCACAGCTAACCGTATCAGAGAAGCAGGCCCCGAACATCAGTGAGCAAGTACCTCTTTTAGAATTAATCCTCTGGGGGAGGTGGGGTGGGGTGGCAGGGTGGATGACTGCACCAATGCATGAGGATTACTGCTTTTAGGGCTTCTGATGAAATTCAAATTACAAACACTCACACAAAGTGTCCTGGAAAACACTCTTTGGTTTCATAATATCCTGCCTTTATTTGCACAGTGGGCCTATGCCTCATTGGATTTCACAGTCTTTATTGAAATGATAATCAGGTGGTCAGCTAATGGTAATTAAGCTAGTCAATTGCTGGAGTTGCATCATGGGTGTGTGGGCCAGAGCTCCTTTCATCCTCCTTACTTTATATTCTCTTCCCACAGAGGAGAGACGGCCACGTCTGAAGCGCTGAATTCAGTTTCCATGTAACGGCCCCCTCACCTGTTGGCCAAGATGCTAATTTAGCTGTAAGCTGCAAGCACTAGCTCCAACATGACAAGAGAAATTACAGTTTTCCTACATTCACAACATAAACTGAGGACCATATTTCTCTTCCTCTATGGATTTAGCTTGGTTTTAAAAACAGCTTGACTGGAGGAAACATAATAGTGGACATCTCATTCTGGTTTTAAAAAAGGAAATAACACATGCTCTGTTTTGTTGCTTTCTGTCCATGGTGGTCTTGGTACGCTCGTCTGCGAGGGTATTCTGCCATAGTCAAATCTGTCTTTGTCGGCGCGTTATTGTCTGTGAACGCTTCAGCCTAGTACGTGGATTAAATGGAAATTGCTCTATGGTTGTCTGGTGTGTGTGCGTGTGTGCGTGTGTGCGTGTGTGCGTGTGTGCGGAGCAGATTGCTGACTAAAGCTGTAGCACATAAAGAGGTTTGGATGAGAGATGGTTTAAAGAGCAGGCAATTGTCATAATGATGACTTAAAGCAGAAAAGTCACGCCATAAAAATGTTTTACACATGGATAAGAGTCCACGTTGCATTGTGGCCAACAATGCCTGCCAACGTCAGGGTCACTGGAATCAATAGTGGCTGAAATATGTGATAGAATAACTTTGCAACAGTGCAGACGACAACATTATGAAACTGAATTGTTGGATTATTGGATTATGAATGCGGTGTAATCCTTTGTCCTCATCCTTATGTAAAAACACAATGTTTTCTTGCATTTTGACTCTTTCCCTGCCCCAAATACATCAGGGTGACAGTACATCTATATAGCCCCTTATTCCCCCTTTCGACTCTCACTCCCTCACACCTGAGAGAGAAACTTCAATATTGACCTACATCTCCTTTAGAATCATTTGCTGCTATTTTTGTGCTTCGCCTACAAAAACAAGCTCTTCGACAGTCGCTCTGATGTTGATGAGTCGTGGGTCAAACTGCTTTCTTGCCTCCCCAGCAGTAACAAGAAACGACATGAGAAAGACTCTTTTGTGCCGGTAAAATGTTATTTGCAAGATAATTAGAGCTGTTTCCGATATCAGATATGTGTTAAGCTTTTCAACACCTGGTTATGTCGCCATGTATACTCACGACTAATCTAACAACCTTACAGAGTATGCCTCAAAGCTAACACGATAGACACCTGCTTGTCTACCAAATGCTTTAGGTTCTGAGGTGATCGCAGCTCATCGTATCAGGAATTTCACACGACCCTCCGTCTAAGTTTCCTCTTGTCTACACATCCACAGTTCAACTCTTTGCTATCACTTTAAGAATGTATTTACCTGAAACCTGTTTATATTTTGCAGGGCCAATAAATTATAGCATCAGATTAGTGCATTAACTGGAGTACTCATTATTCACAATGCTGCATTTAAGGCAGTATTGGGTGTTGATACTGGTAGCAGAGGCGGTATAACAAGACTTGGCTTGTAGTTTTATGTCATTATTCTTCAAATTTGGTGCGAGGAGAAAAGGAATTCCTGTGAATGGAACACCTAAAAGTACTCATTATGATTTATCCTCATTGCTGTGACCACAAGTCCTATTTAAAAGCCTAATTTATCATGAATCCTAATGGAGGCCTGCGGCCAGTTGCTTCCATGGCACTGGCTTAGCTCGACACTCTACTTTTTCAACAGCTGCTCTCACCACCTCATAATTAGTTTCACTTCTCCAACCAGTCCCTTAAGTAAACTTTCTTTCTTTTGGCCCTCTCTCCCTCGTGCTCCCTTTTATTTTCATTCTTTCTTCCATTTTTCGTTGTTTTCATTTCAGGCCTTTATATGGTCGTTGTAATACCACCTGTCCTTGCAGACTTTGTCACATCGGGCAGAGGGACCCTTTTTTTGGGAAAGGAATCAGCTGGAACCCGATATCCTTCATATTTCATGCCACATAGTGACCGTCGGTCCAGTTTTCAGATATGGATACTCTGTGGATACTCTGTGTGTTTGCCACCCAGGAGGAGCCAAGACCCTTAACAAGTGGGCATAATGATTTCTAATGCTATGCTATTACATACTGGGACCAGTTTGGCTCATGAATGTTTGATGAGAATGTCCAATCATGCGTAGACACAAGAAAGAGATGAGGAATGGGAGAGGCGAAATTTAGAAGAGGGCACAAGGAAAGAGAGAGAGGGGCTAGGGGAGGAAAGTAAGAAGGGGACATGTGCCTGCATGTGTGTGTTTGCGTGTGTGTGTTTAGTAAGGAGTTGGGGGGCAGTGATTACTTGCCGCTGAGGTAGCACTGCATTACACATGAGGATTTGGAATGGCCCAGATAAAGTAATCTATGATTAACTGGGGCGCGGCTGGCTCGCCACCCTGCCAACAGCTGTAGTCGGGGGCGAATTATAAAATTATGGGATGTCCAAACATTTTAAAATGCAGCAGCAGGAGATATATTTTGATACAAGAGTGGAGAAAGTTGGTTGGGATGAGAGTTATGTATCGAGTCAAAGATGACAGCTGGCGGCGAGGGAAGAGAGTAATAGACTGAGCAGGGGTGCAATTAGAAGAAACTTTTTGTAGTCGCATTTGGTGGATAATTGTTCAAATGTTTTAGTCGTCCTTGGAGGATTTGGGTAAAGGGGGGAAGGTGGGGGTCGTGGTGATGGAGTGATCGCAGCAATGATTGCTGTAACAACTGTCCAACCTGATAACAAATCAAATTAGAAAGATGGAGACCGTGGCACACACCCCGCCGCCGTCTGAAATTGATTGCGAGCACCGCGAGCTGATATTGCCGAGCCCGGTCTGTCATAGTCCATCAGGCGTCATTATCATCAGGGGAACACTAAACCGTATGCAGCGCTGAATGAGAAGGAAGACTTCATCCTTAGTGTGGCTGGGAGTTTGACAGAGAAACAAACACAGATAGAGCCATGCCGTGTCAGAGGGACGGTTTTTCAAAAGCTTCTTTGAAGATTACAAAAGCTGCAGCGATTAATTTAACGTAAAAAAAAAAGTGCCAAACATTTTGATGATGGAATAATCGTTTCTGTGATAAAATAAGAGAAAAAGCCCAAAACCTGCTTGATCCAGATGTGTACTCAATCAGGATGTCCTGCTTTTTGTTATTTTGTAAATGGAAAGTCTGTTTTGAATGCTTGGTTTGAAAAACAAGTTATTTCAAAATTTTACTTTATGCTATTAGAAAGTGTAATGAGCGTCTTTCACGACTCTGCATTTTAAGACTTCATGATAACGGACAGAAATAAAGACACCTCATTGTCATTTGATATCAAAATAAGATATCAAATATAAAACTGTGTATGCACGGCACCTAAACCCTTACATATAGTCACACATCTAAAGTATTAAACTTGAAAATAATTACCTGAAGTGCTAAAATGCCACAAGCTAAACATATATCACAGATTAAAAGTAACAAAAAAAACATTAACTGCAGCCCTAGCAGTAATCCATTCCAACACTCCTTCATCCAAGAAAACTGTGCGCGACTAACCCTTAGAAAAAAAGACAATGATTACATGGTGATGTATTCACTCCTTTTCTTCCCCAGATTCCTGTTAAGATAGCTCCATATTCTACAAGCTAAATACCAGCCAAATGCGTCCTGTTATCATGTCTGAGTGTAACGCAGCTACAGTACCTTGATTGAAGAGCTCTCATGTCGACTATTGCCTTTAAGAGCAGCTTTAATCATCTTTAAATCAGTTTGTAGGACACATGAATCATCCAGAGGGCACAAACTCTTCCCACATTTGTCCCTTTTTTTTGATCAAATATCTGAGGAGTAATAAATGCATTTGCACCTCTGAGGTATTATGATTGTGTTTCAATATTCCCCACTGCTCCTGAGAATTTAACAGGGGGCTATTTTTATTCCGCCGTGTGATTAGTCATCTACCTGAAGCCAGCTGTCATTGGAAATCATTTCCCATGTCTTAGAGGACACTTTCTCAGTTCGTCCAAATGACAAGTGATTTTGCCTTTGGGGGAAAAAAAAAGGCCCATATTTTATTGAGGGGGACGAGACAGTTCTTAAATATGCCAGAAAGTTGATAATGCTCCATGGAGTGAATGGACTTTAGCTCGTTTAAGGCAGTGCATAGAAAATGACTCGGGCTTTAAAAATGGACCATTACTGGGGACCATGAGGTGTCAGGATCCCTACACTCTCCACCAAACCTTTCAGACATGGTATTACCCAATATTTGGTCGGATAGTAACACCTGACAGGAAACTTAAATAAACTGTAAGACATTTATAGTAACATAAAATGTCACTGCACTACAAAGCAGGATTTGTTCTTTTAAAAATGTAGACAGATGTGTTTTCAGCTTCCTTTTGAGTCATTTATAAAAGCCCATCAAACAGTCTGCTTCCATCTGTCTGTCTGGAATCGTACTTTGGCTCTAATCCTCCTTCCGCCCCCCTCCAACAACAGTCTCAGTGTGGTTGTCGTAGTAGAGCTGGTGGTGTTGATGAACTCTCTGTACCTTGCCAAGTGCCTCCTGAAGTGTTTTCTCTGCCACAAACACTCCCTAAAAGTGAACGGATTGCCCTTCAAATGTTCCCCGCTTTTGCCTCTTCCTACCTTACACACATCCTTGCTATGTTTGGAAATTACTCGTCGATTTTCATAGAAAATAAAGACCTAGTCGCATTTCAAACCTGAAGAAAGAGGATCTCATACAGGATTTGTTGGGTTGCACATTTAATACAAATAATTGGCGTACATTTGTAGAATAAATCCACACAGATGATGATTAGAAAATGAAAACTCCCTTGGGAGTTTTTACACCTCAAATAAACACATTTGCTCAAGGTCAGTCACATTGCAGGGGTAGCACTTTTGAAAAACTAAAGAAGTGGAATTCAAATTTGCCCCAGACACTCTGAAGCCTTTTCAGTGTTGATTTCACTTGATGCTGCGATTGTAATCAAAGAATTGAGCTCTTCAAGCTGGTTCTCACAGTTTGCCTACAACTCTAATTATTCCGTTCTATCCTTGTTCGCCAGTTTTTTCTTACAACTGATTTCACCACTGTTCTTCATGGAAGAGAGCTTACAGGGATAACGAGCTTAGCCTCGCTTTTATAGATACAGTTTTGAAAGAGATTTGGGCCTTCGTTTTATTGGTTCCAAAATTACTTCCCTTCAAGAATCCTTCAAATGCATTTTTTTAAAGAATCCTTATAGGCCTATGTTATCATATTCCTTTTTCATAAGTTGTTTTTTTCTTGCAACTCATAAATACCTGCTTAAATTTGTATTATTATTTTTACAGTGTACAGCCTGTTACCTGAACCAGAGTTAGCTATAAGCTAATTTACATCTGTAGTCCATGGGCATGTGTTTTAAGAAGTGTTTTATGATGTCGTACGACCAACGCCACCCATTGCAGCAAAATGGTTAACAAACACACATTAAATATGATTTAGTTCATCACTGTTTAGTTCAGGATTATTGTATTAGAATGATAAGGGTAGTTTTTTTTTTCTAGCATCTTAAACATAAAGGCCTCCAAGATGCCATTTGTTTGTTTGTCAAAATATTATGTGCATGGGTACTGTAAACAGAATATTAAGTAGATTATACTCGTCTAGGTGACAGATTTCTATATTTAAAATCATATTTACTGGGCTTTTGTGGGTTCCATTTTTGGAATGTAGACTCTCTTGTCACAGCTGCCTTCAGCAGGTTAAACCCAAATCAAAGTGACTGCACATAGATATTTTAAGGATTTGGATATGCCTCAACATTTTAATGCTAAAAATGGCCGCTGCTTAGTATTTGATTATTGAATCTTGGATAAATTCAAGTTTTTTAACATTCAGTGTACGGAAATTGAGGATACAAAATGAAACTGCATGGCTGCTTTAATTTGATCACAGTGTTCATGCACACACACACACACATGCACACACACGCACACACACACACACGCAGTGCACACACACATGCACACACTCATTAACAATGCAAAGTTATGGGCAAGTCTTTTTTGAAAAAAGGATTTTCTTTAATAAATCATTCTAAGATTGTGTTAATGAAGTGTTCAATTTTAATGAACTAATCTCCTTTGGATTCCAGTGACCCTGTGGGCTCATCCCACCTCCCCGAATTCAAATTAATACACAATAAAAGTATTTATTTTAATCTTGACGTAAGGTTCCTCATTTGTTGCGATCCTCCTGACCTGCTGGTACTTCCCTGCACTGAAAGTAGCATTTTAATCAGTGGATCAAATGAATTATTTGGTTTTCAAGAGACTTACATTTTGAGGCTATATTTGACCCTTCATTATAAAGAAGTGCTGAGAAGGTGGAAGTTGTACGTGTGCTGAATGGAGGATGTGTGCGAGTGCATATGAGACAGCGCTCTTGTCTAAGAAGCATTTTACTCATTCGTCAGAATTAGCAACTAGGCCTATGGAAAAGCTCCTTAAGAGTTCATTTAATTCCAGGAAATAGACCCCTGCTTAGAAGTTGCTTAATTAGAAAATACACATGGCAAAATCAATCTTTAGCTGCTTGTAATTTGTAGATTCCAATTGATTCATTTAGAGTCCATCATGTGTATTCTCAGACCTCCACAAGCAGATAAGTATACATTCACGGTCACACAAAGTCAGTAAAGGCTTCCATACCAGATGGAGAAGCTTGTGCCAAAAGACCATTTATGGCAACATGTGATCTGTGTTCTGCACTTCAAACAGTTAATAATCAATTTTTTGGAAAATTTCAAAAAGTCACGCTAGCCCGTCTCCTATGTGTCCGTCTGGCAGTAAAGATATCGAGGAGAGGAGCCGGCCATGAAATGTAATTATATCACACCTACCCCTAGGACACTTGCAGGATGCCCTGATATTAACTTTCACTTGTAACATACCTTAAGACCTGTTTGGATTTTCAACAAATCAACTTTTTTCAGCCAGCCAGTGTTACATTTTATCTCCATGAGTTACACAAAATATGGCATTGTTTTTAGCAGACATGACAATTGTAGTTCGCCCAAAAAATATAATCTTTTTCCATTTTCAAGCAAGCTTTTAGAGTCCTTATTTAGTCAGTAACACACCTAAATTATGATTTCATAATTTAAATAGGACCAATGACTATCATAACTCAAACTTTTAAACCACTATACCCGTTGAGTTTCCCTGTTGTCATTGCGGTCTTGTGGTTTTGTTGCTGTGCCGGTCTGTCCTTTTCCTACACACCACCACTGTCAGTGCTCGGGCTGCAGTTCCCCCAAATCCCCAAGGACTGCGCTGATAGGCTACTATTTACAGGGTCCATTACACGATTCTAAAAGTCAATTTTATTGATGATGCCTTTATTTGTCTGCATTCTTGGGAGCTTTACATGTGTCTTACTTGATTAAAATAATTGATTTGAATGACTATAAGTAGAAATGGGAGTAGACCAATTCTAAAAACAGGAAGTTGTGGATGGATGTAAATCAAACATTCAAGGTCCAAAAGGACCTAATATTGAAAAAAACAATCACAGGACAATTTGGACGAGTTGTGGAGGAAACAGAATAACAGAGGCTGTGGAGGAAAAGGTCGGCTGGCCAGCCTCTGCACATTGCCGTAATCAAAGCCAAAGGCAGCATCGGTTTTGGCCACAATCCTGCCATTTTGCCTATGTAAACCTTCCAAATCCATTTTTATTTGTTGTTTGCTTTATGCCTTGGATATTTAATTCTGGAGATAAAGCTTTGGAATGCTTACCTGATTGGCCAAAGGTAACTCACAGGATGGTTTGAGGTGGGGACTGCTTTCAGACGGTATCAGATGACATCTAAAAGTAAAAACACATCTCTGTTTTCTCCTGTAACTTGTGACTTGATTTTCAGTGCCAAATAGTGTTTTATACTCTGCTCTGGCATTAAATAAGTTGCACCAAACCATCAGAGAGTCTCATTCACGCCTGTATAATTACAATCAGTGTATGAGTGTTTCTGAATCGGACCCACCAGCAGCCAGAGAATAGAACCGCCTTGACAAAGCATTGACAACCATGGAACAGGCAAAATTAAGCCCTCTCCATTCATACCCCCTAGTTCTTATTATGCATAAGCTATCTCACTGAGCTTGCTTTTGTGCTGGTATAATTACTTAATCTGAGCACTCCTAGGGTGGATTACTTTGTGTGCAGCAAGCAGGCAGCATAGCTTTGACTCAAGCTCCCAAAGTGGAATTGAGGCTAGCTTTAATTTTTGGGTTTGATAGCCGGAAATGTGATAATGGTCATTGAAAAAATGGATGCACATGTATGCTTTTATTTCTGTCTAGGCTGCAGTTTTGATTCATGATTTGTAAGTGTGTCATTATTGTAATAAATTCTGTAAGATTTTATCACATATCTCTTGTTTCCGTACTTTGTGAAAGCATTTCACAGACGGTCCGAGAATGATCCACGGTGCATTAGAGAGTGTGTAGCGGTCTATTTTGTGTTGCTTGCTGTTTATAATGGGCCTCAGCAACACTTAACTAGAATGCAAGCCCATCAAGGCAGACCGATAAGGACCTAGGGATCCACTCTAGTCAATTACTGCAAAGTGCCAAGTTCAACTCTGTGGGCCTTTTATGAAGTACACCAGATGAGTAAACAAATTAATCGTACATCCATGGTTCCCTAACACAACCATGAGGCCCAGGGCAATCATACATCAGACAGAGTGATAGCGCCTGTCTCCAGCAGGAAATAGAAAGGTCCCATTATTAGAGATAGGCAGCCACATAGGACTCATAACCTATTGTCCATCCCATCACACTTCCTCTGCTTCTCCACTGCACTGCTCTGTCTATATTGGCTTTTAACATCTTGATACAGCCTTTGTGAGAAAGTTTGTCATATGTTCTTTTTAAATTCTGGCTTTTCCAAATGCTTTATGAGTGCAGCTGTGGAATTATATAATGGAGCAGATTTAATGATATCAAAAGCTCTTAAAAATCGATCCTCAGAGATGTTGCTGGCCAAGGAAAGTCATGTTTTTCAAAATGTGGGGTTTAGAGCAAAAAGAAAACAGTTGGAAAAACTATTTGAATTGCTTGAAATGTTATAAAAGCAGAAATCATTTCAGATCTTAAATTGCCATACCATGCTGTTAGATGACAACATTAAGGTGCTAAGAAACATACACACATATTTCTGAATGTAGTTCATCTGCGAGAAGAGATAAGAAATCCTTTTTTTTGTGGTTTGTGGTTTGTGTGTTCATCTAAGTATTGTGTATGCGTGTTTGTCTTTGTTCATGTAGCCCTTTAATGATTTGACCTTGAACTAGTCAGATGTGTTCGTGTCATCTTCAGCATGCAGATGGGCCAGGCTGTGGTCCAGTAATCAATACAATGCACAGTAATCTGCTGCACCACACACGGAGACAGTTTGTGTATGTGTGTGTAGGTGTGTGTTCACTTTGTGTTGCAAGAAAACGAAACAGATCAGTAGTCCTCTTCACAGCCTTCATAAAAGGAAGCGCATTACACCAGGCTGAAACTCAGTTATTAAGTTCTTAAGATCGAATCGCCGTGCAGTTTTTAAGAGTAATTTGGCTGTATTTGAAAATACTGTACATATTCTGAAATTCAGCTTAACGCTTGAAGCTGGAGCCTGTATCTGTCCTTTTGTGTCATGAGGTTTAGGAGGATTGGGACTCGAAATGCGGACTGGGAGTTCCTTAGTTATCCAAGAGGGATTACAACAAGCATTGCAAGTGATTGGTTGGGGTGGGGGTGGGGGTGGGGGGTATCCAGTACCAACATACACACGAACACACGGCGAAACTGAATGGTGAGCAAATCATGCAAACATGTTCTTGTGGTGCTTCTGTAGACTTGCATACCTTCAACAAGAGCAAAACAATGAATTAACCTGCCACTGCCTCTGATAGCACTGGGTGAGAGAGTCAGTAGTGTCTGAAAAGTTTATTTTTTATTGTGACAAATTAGTGCACTATATAGTCTACTAAAGAGAACTCCCTATGAAGGGAGTAGGGAGCAAGTGGTAGGTAATGAGTGTGTGTTTCAGACATAACCAGTGAGTCATCACAGAGCTCTGGAACCCATAGGGTTGATATGAAGGCTTCCTACACCTGGTCTTAAATACACACACCTGACCCAGCACTGAGGGGATTCCCTCAGACTCATGGGATGGCAAGTGTGAGTGCCCAGCACACTATAAACTAGTCAATTAACAGACATACTGGAAGACAAAGGAATGAATCACTGAACAAATTAAAGATCCAGAATTAAGGGAGATAATTGCCAACTTGAAGGAAATCCTTAAACTGATCAAATTCACTGACCCAAGTTAATTTGAATTGTATTGAACATACTGTAGCCTGTTAGGCATTTTTTTGGTTGAATTGACTTTGAGTTATAAGATTCAGAAAGAACACTTTTTAGGATTCTGCCATTCACAGATCTTTGAAAAAAGTTAAATTTGTAGTCATTAACACTAAAAGTTTGAATTAAGTGTAAGATAGCGTGCCAACACTTTACCTTGCTATGGTATATTCATATGTTTTTCTGATTAACATGGCTGCTAAATGATTTTTTTTTTTAATTCTTCAACTCACCAAAGTATGAAAATTGATTTTATTCACGTCCACTGAGCCAATAATGAGATAAAACTATAATGAAATCAGTGACTCCTTATGATAATAGAATCATCTGTCCTAAACAGACCTTTCTGATAACTACAGTAAATAAATGAAGGTATACGGCATGAGATAATAACATTTGAATGAAATACATCCCATTTAGTTTTATTAAGAGGCGTTTGATCAATGAGGTGTGATGGTTTGATTTACTTTTCTCACTTCTCTGTTTGGAGATTTTACTTTAAATTTTTTGAATGGTTTTAATGGTTAATACACACATGAATTCTCACAGTTTGCATTGATTTCTCTTCCCCCTGCTTTTGTTAAATCAGAGCAGATTTGTCTGTGCTGTTAATGTGCTGTCATGTTGAGTCCTATGTGTCCATTTGTTGTGGTTAAATCAACCTGTCCTGACAGTCTGTGTTTTGCTTTAGTTTGTATCTTTGGTTACCTCGATGTGTTTCTGTGGTTTTTGGGGTTGTTCTTCAGTAACAGGGTTGCTATCTCTCTCTGTTGTCAGATATTCCGGAGGTGTTGGCTGGTGTTCAAGAAGGCGTCCAGTAAAGGACCCCGACGTTTAGAGAAGTACCCGGACGAAAAGGCGGCGTACTTCAGGAGCTTCAACAAGGTAAACACAGAGCTGAAAAACAAACAAACAGCTTTAAAGTGACAGCAATATAAGAGGTGAAAATATTTGTCTAATATTTAATCAGTTGATCTATAAGAAAATGTAATATATTATTTCTGAACCTCCCAATTATTGTCTCAGTTAATACAATTATCAACCGATGAAATGTGTGAAAATAAAGTGAAATGCAATTAACATTTCCCAGCCGTAGATGTTGAAATCATAAATGGAAATAAATTAAAAAAAACAATTAAGATTTTACTTTTAAGTATAGTGCAGCATAAGCAAATAAAAATTGAGAGAATCCTTCTAAAATCAAAGTTTACACAACGCCTCAAAAAGGAAAAAAATAAAGTCTATAAAGGTTGTTTCTGGAGCTGTATGGATATAGATGACACTGTATTATACTCGATTATAGTATATATAGTATGTCATTATTCACCAGCAATGTGGTAAATCTACATTTGTGTTGACATTGTTCAGGCAAAAAGAAACTGATGTCAGTCAGACCTTTGGTCCATCACAATAAGACAAGATGAAGTGACCAGAAAAAATAAATCAATACTTATAATGTCTGGAGTTTAATTGCTAAAGATTTGGTCTCACTGATCTTTTATAGAACATCACCACCAGACAACCATTCAAGCTGGGCAATTCTAAAGCCTGATATTAGGCTAATACAACACCTATTCATATTAGATCTCCTGCAGATATGCATGGTCCCAAAAGGATCATAAGTGTTTGTCTTTTCTTAAAGAATAGTCTCTGGTTGATTTATTCATTTATTTATGAGACAGCGCCTGTTTTGCAAATTAGAGAACTTGTGTAATTAAAGCTTCTGTTAGGAGATTATATCTGGTCATGACTAAGATTAAAAGTAATACTTTGAAACTGTACTCAATGATAACATTCGGTAACTTAAGTTGGTGGATTCTTGTATGAAGAAGAGAAGTTTAAAAATGTACCGTATAGAATAAATACTATCACTGAGCACTGAACTGTAATACACACCGCTTCCAAGAACCTTGTTTTCGCCCCCATATGAAAAGTTGTATCCGTTGGTTACAGAAGATAGAGGATCTATGAAGACACTTTTTGCCACTTTATCCTTTCCTCTGGGGCCTTCTCCCCCTCCCTTGCTAAAGTAATAATCCAGACTATAAAACATCTTTCTCTACCTCTTAAGCCATTTGAAACACTCCAATTAAGGCTCATTATCATGGTTAGAGGAGATGAAGTGAAAGGAGTAGCTGTGTGAACAGGGTTTTACAGTAATGAGAGGAGATAACAGCGACTGATATGGGATTTTGACACCAGGTTTCCGATACGTGACTGCAGTTTGAGAGCTGATTTAGTAACCATGTGATTATGAATTAGGTTGGGGATTTCTCACACTCTGTGGAGTCTTTTTCAGTTTTTCATATTACAGTACACTTTCAAGTACAAGCTAGGTAGATGCTACTTGCAACGCTTGCTGCTTCAGTATCACCCATGTATTGTGAATGAAGCGTCTCCCTGCCCACTGCATCATGCTGTCACTCGAGGCACCCAGTGTGGCTGTAACCCCCCTCTCAGAGGCATCTCATACAGCAGGCGCTGGAGTGAGCGATGAGTGCGCATATGCACCAGTGCACCTGGTAATGCATCGCCACAAAGATCAAGAAAGGTCCCGTCTGAGGGCTTCATTCAACGCTGCAGTGCTTTAGGAGGAAATAGGCTGCAATGGTGGCTGATTTACAGAATCAACACAATGGGGATTGACTTTTTTTTTTCTTTCTCTTTCAATATCCCCCTCACCCCCACTCTGTCTTTTCTTATGCCTTTCTCTCTTTCTGACACGCACTGGTCCACACAGTAAGACAATCCCTGAATAATTTTTAGCATTATTTTTAGCCCTGTGAAAAGTTGTTTTTCTGTGTGCTACATATCTAGAGTTTTCCTGAGCTCCTGGCAGAGGCAGATAAAGTGAAAAGATGGAGCTGTATTTAAATGGCCTAAATATAACAAGTCCAAAAAGTGGAAATAACTGGAAAAGCTAAGACATTTTTTAGCTCATGCCATAGACTGTATAAAACTCTGGATGTAGCCATCTTGACTTTACCGATTGGAATGTAATCGTCTGATTTAATGCCTCAAGTTTTTTTTCAGTGTGGTTTTTTTTTGGAGCCAAAAGTGACTTGGACAAAAGGCTGGAGCTGGCGAGAAATAAAGTTATGCTAAGCTGGCTGATGACAGAGTTTGCAACAGTGTTTCCCCTCAGCAAAATATTGTTTTTCATGTTATAACTGCCTAGAGTTGTTAATATACATGTCAACATATACTGTATAGGTCTAAAACAGCTGAGAAAGCTTGTCGAACAGAAATTGGCACACTCACTGCTCACTTGCACTGTATCAAAGTTTAAAGAGAAACTGAGAAAAACAACACGAACTGAACAAGTATTCAACTCCATGAAATAAAAAGGGATAATGCACTACTAATACACATCGGGCTACCAATACCAATCTATAGACATATTGTTTTCTGCTGTAAAGTTTATTTTATTTTATTTCTGTATAGGCTTATATGTAGAGTTTTTTTTAAAGCCAGCTAAAGCAGCCAGTCAAGAAATTGCAATTTTTGGAAGATTGGTGTTCACTTCACTTTTCAGCTTCAAAGGTTACAGGTTGGTCTTGGTCACACACTGTTGGTTGGGTTAGTCTAACACTTTGGTATAGAGGGAAATATATTTCTTACCACAGTTGGAGAGATTTAAATTTTGTACTGACATGTACTCTCCCCATGATGTGTCAACATCTATAAAAGGCTTTCAGACATTCATGTGCCCTTTAGAAGTTTGCAGTCTTAACTTTCATCTCCCAGCTTGTCCGTTATCATGGTTTAAAATTAAATTCTTGTCAATAATATTACTGTTAGCCTGAGAGAGTGAACAGCCTGTTGTAGTAGTTTATATCTGCTGACCATTAGCATGCTAGCATTGTGGTTTTAAACCTTTTTAGCATGCTGGTGTTTCTGCCACAGAAAAGCCTCACAAAGCCACTCAATACTTGCCAAACTAATGACATTTCCATGTGCTGATGGTTTTAAGCAAGCAAGCAAATGTTAGCGTGCTAAACTCAGAGAGTGAACATGGTCAACATTATACCTTCTAAACATGATCACATTTGCATTGTCAATTTGATTCATTTAACCAGCTGACTGTTAAACATATTGGCCAACCTCTGCTGGCACGGCATCAAAAAGCTGCGAGCGTAGCAGTGAACTTTTAGTCTTCTTAATATTGGATTTAACTCACAACTTTGAATACATGAAAAGAAAGTAGAGGAGAGTAGATGAGGAATAGGCCTCATCACTGATGATTCACTTTGCTTGGACTCTTGCGCCTTGGGCTGGGAATGCACCCAAACCCTCTCCCCTTAGACACACAGCTACACACACACACACACACACACACACACACACACACACACACACACATATATAGACATGAAGAGAGACTGAAACATGCACACATATACACAAACAGAGAAAGAGATAAGAGGCTGGTGGAATTCACAGCTCAGAAATTCCCACGGTTGAGGCTTTCTAAGTGTCAGTTAAATGTATGAATAGCCCGCCTGCGGACAAATATATACTGTCTTCACAGGAGGAAAACATAACCTGGTTTCATATGAAATATTAAGATAGTATCTTTCTGGAGGATAGAAATAACAAATAAAAAAAAGATCGGCTATCTAGCCATAACTTCCTTTTCCTGGTCTTTTTTCCCCCATTGCCTTGCATGAATTCTGATATCCTTTTTGTTTGATCCCGCTCTCTGTGTATGTTGAATGCTGAGCAGGTAATATCAGATAGAGGTTGAATTTATTACATATAACGTTATCGAACAAAGAAATCTGTATTCCACATATGTTGACTGTGTTATTAGGTCTGCTCTTTTAACCTCATACAGTTCAGCTTTACTACACGGGCAGTGAGCCCAGATAATTCATTCCCAACAGCCTGGCAAAGGGCCCACAGTTAGCGCACAATGGACTACAATAATGTAATGGGCCTTATCTCCAAGGCAGAGTGAACACAGGGAACAAAATGGCCTGTAAATGCAGGTGATATTCAATTAAATGTAATCTTCTTTTTTTTCCCATTCACGATCAATCTCGTGGTATAGTGATTTAGATGCTTTTGATCTCACTCCTCTCTATTGACTGAAACAGCAGGCTGAAGGAGAGCGCTTGAGCAGAGGATGCAGTGCTGTACAGAATGAGTACCAGGCCACATTTACTCATGGAGTGCTTTTACAATAAATAGCAATACATCGCATGCTTCATATTGTATCGCAGCTGGTCGAAGGAGCAGACATTGTAGCTGTGAAGAGCTTTTTGTAATCATCAGGAAAACTTCTATTATTTATTTATCCCCAAAGATCACCCACATTTCTATTTGACTTGGCCCTGTTATATATGCTAAGCCTCTAACTACTATTGCACTTTCAGCGAAGCAGTGCAAGATGGCACTTAAGCCCTACTGCTGCTCCTGCTCCTGCTGCCTCTGTTCACTCAAGCTAATGTGCTCTCTGCCACTCTCCCCTTCCTAGATCACTGAGCTCCATAACATCAAGAACATTACCCGAATGCCGCGGGAGACAAAAAAGCACGCTGTGGCCATCATCTTCTGTGACGAAACATCCAAGACATTTGCCTGTGAATCGGGTAAGTGCCTTTCCTCCCTCCCATTCAAAATTCAAAATTCATCTTTCTCGGCTGAAGTGGAGGGTGGAAGGCATTATTTTTTAATTTTTTTTTTTTTTTACATGCAAATGAAAAGTGAAGGGGTGGTTTGAGGAAAGTTTTTCACGAAGCGGAGGAAGAGTCAGAAGTGAGAGGCAGAAAGAGAAAGTGAGAGGTGAAAGAGGCAGCAGAGAATTGGAGATGAGCCAAGTGATGCTCATTTGCCGCTATATTAAGAAGTGGGAGGATCTGTTCCGAAATATTGATTTTCATACTGCAGGTATGAAAAATGATATTGGGCATCGTTTGCAGTGTGTTTCAACCCAATTATAGACTGTAACAATAGAGATTGCCTCTAATACGTGGACAGGAAGCTAAAGAGGTGCATGATCTGCACATGGGTGGTGTGTTCTTCAGATGGAGCTGGATGTTTAGAGGAGGCCAGATGCAAAATTATGCCTTTGCATCCTTTAAACAGAAAAAGATGAAGATCTCTGTCTCGACTCCGGCCTTGTGGATGTGTGCCGACATAGGATCAAATATCTTTTGATGGAGAGTAGCAGGAAAGCTCAGGGGAAATATTATTGAACTAAAAGCAGTGAACTCTCTCTTGCCTTTACGCCGTTTCCCATGATCACTCACTTCTTTCTTCCTTCCCCTCTCTCTCTCTTGACTTTATTCCATTCCTAAAGCCTTCCCCCTCACACCATCCCACGCATGTCTTTATCACTGTGTGTCCACAGACCTCCCATAGTCCTACACTTCCTGAAACACTCACATTTACACCCCTTATTCACCACAATTGAATACAGCATAACAAATATGTGATATTAATGTGGCTTATTTAATTATGTTCAGGTCCAGGGAGAAAATTGTAATTGATTTTTTTCTTATATATTGTAGTAAAACTATTTTTGAAAGCTACATTGGCCTGGTCCAGCTGGTTCAGGTTACATGAGAGTCAATCTTAGAAGCCATCAGCTATCATCTGACAACGATCTACACCTCTGGGAATTATGGCCAACTTCTCGTTAATTCCGCTTTAGCCAGCGGACTTCCTTTTCTGTCTCAATAAAACAGCAGCATGATGCAGATTTGCAAAAAAGTAAAAACACAGGCTATTTCAGGTCTGAACTCTGAAAACAACTTTATAAATGCTTGTTTGTTGAATGGAGGTTTTTTTGATAATTGTTTCATGCATTCAGAAGAAAGTCAGGAAAGTTGAACCATTGGTTTTTGCAACACAGCACTACACCGTGTCCTAACAGCTCGCTCGCTCGCGTCGCGTGCTGTTAGGACACGGTTTTAGGCATGAAGTTGACATTTCCGGTGGAATGATGGCTTCTGGTGGATTATTGTCTTCACATGCATGCAGATATCCGTTTAAAGAGATAATTGAGTCATTGTTGGATTAACACTGATGAGTTCCACCTGCTTTTGCTATCTATGGACTGTTTCTCCTGCAGACACTTAAGCCTGATTGGTCAATACTCCTTGGACCACATACTGTAAACAGAAAACAGAACACTATCCTAAAATGAAGACCCCCCAAGTGCACATTCTACATTTTTATGTTTAATCTGTAAATATAGATTACATGAGAACTCATTTGGCATCCAGCCTTTCTGCTACAGTGCAATATCACTCGGAGTTTGGATCTGAAAACCTCACCAGGCAGTTGTAAAACAAGCGTTGAACGTATTTAAGGGCATCCAAGGATACAACTCTAACTCCAGCCATAGAATACAGATTCTATTAACGTGTTGACTTCTTTTTAAAAAGGAAAAAAAAAGTCATTAAGCCTATGATATCCCTTCATATTCTATTTAAAAAATAACCTAATGATGTTTCGACCCAAGCAGTGCCATTATGTTTAGTGTGCTGTCAACGAAACAAGGAACTGAAGAAAAGACTGTTTTTAGATTTCACATTCTTTGACAGCTGTGTGCTTTGAGAGCATCCGTCAAACATGCACAATACAGAGATAAAAGCAGAGTGTGACCTGCAGATTGATATCGCATCAATGTCTGAGATTCTACAGCGGAATTAGGTCCAAACAGCGTTATTGTATTAGTCCGTTTAACCGCCGGCAGTTTCTGTAATCAGGAAGGACAAGCATCCTCCTGACTATCACCTGATTCAATTCTCACATCTCCTTTTCCTCTAACGTCATCCTGTTGTTTTCTTACATCCTCCATCCTATTCCATCACACACCACCACCACCACCACACGGTAACATATTTCTTTATGCATGGCACATAGATGATCGTGGCTGCCACTGTGCTGATGAAGTGTTTGTTTAGCTGATTTTCCACTCACTGGCCTCAAAATTGTGGGACTTTAGAGTCACTTAAAGGCCATAGTGAGCCTAAATGAGCTGAATCTGGAGAGGAATGAGCATAGAGCTATAGTGCAGAGCTGCTGCCTGTAAGAGTGCATATGTGTGTGTGTGTGCGGCTCTATTTCTGCTCTCTATGTGTGTAAATGAAGTGCTTCAGGCAGCAGCAGACCTTTCCTTCACCCTGCAAAGTTGTATGTATCTGTCCCGTTGGACACCAGAGTTGATCTGACAAACAGGCTGTTAGATATTACCCAAGCTAGCTTGAAGTGAATTAAGGGAAATTAAATTACCTCCACACATATTACCGTACATAAGCAGACGCTGACTTTCAGATAATTGACAATGAATCATTGTGCCGTTCCCGCTCTTCCACATGTGTCTCTTTGTACGCATCACTGGTCATAGTAAGCTTCATATCCCAGAATTCCAGCCTGGAGTTAAAGAGCTTCAAAGATAACCAACTGCGGCATTTGGCTCATTTCATACTTCAGTAACTCTAACCAAAAGCCCACACAAGACTATTGGAAATCATCTACACTGTAGACTCTTTTTTTTCTGACTGAACAGGAAGCAATTTGGTATTCACAAACAACATACTGCCACGCAGACTTTCGTATATTTGATACATGAATTTGTTTGTCTCCAATTAGCGTTCGATGAAAGAATCCAGTCTTATGATAAATGCCTTCCCTTCTCTAATGGCCAGCTTTGTTCAAATATAACTGAGAGCGTGGTTCTTTTAATTTTAAGGAGAGAAAATAAACATAATTCTCCAGATTAAATCCCAATATTACACATTAACAGATGAACCTTCAAGGAATAGACTGATGTTGATATGACTGCTGTCTTGCAGCTAGTTTTATGAGAACATTGACACTTGTCTAAATTCTATAGCAGCGGATTAGCTTAACTAACAATCCATACAACTCCAGAGTATTGTGCATTTGTTGTTGTAGACCTATGGATTAAACAATTAAGAAATAACATGTTTATCAGCAGGCTGAGCTGGCATGTTTTCTTCAAACATTAGAGAAAGCCAGACCAGCTGTATTCCTCAGCTGCTATCTTGGCGCTGAGATAAACGTAGCTATCCATATCTTACCACTAGCTTCTTTCTAAGCTCTTGGCTAACATCCCGTAAACCCAGCATTTTGTTCTTTAGTTGTAATTATTTTAAAAAAAAACACACAATATAACATGTTTATCAGTAACTAATGCAGGCAAGTAGAATTGTTTCAAAAATGGAGGAAGCCAGAGCAGCTATATCCCCCTCTCACAATCTTTGCGCTAAGCTAAACTAAGCTAGCCCTGGCCAGCTTGTTTGCCAAGCTAACACCTGTGACAAATAAGGTGTGGTTCAAGTATTCATTAAATTACAAGAAATAACACATACCATAAAACTTCTAATAAAACCCCAATACAGATTTGAGGCCCAGTCCCCTTTACTAACCTAGTATTGCCATCACTTTTTGACAAATAAATGCAGGTCTCAATTAAAGGCCTCTATGCATTTAGTGTTGCAAAAGTCAGCAAGACAAAAATTAAAGATTAATTTCAACATCAAGAAAGACAGAATAAAGTGCATTAAACATTAGTGCTCTCAGAGTGTCCTGCATGATGATCTGGATAAAGATTAAAGACATTTAAACCTCAGTGAGTGACAGGAGGGTCGACTCTGTTTTTAGAGATGGAAATACATTTTGGGATTATGAAACTTCGTCTTTTTGTGCTAAATTGTAATGCTGTGACATATGCCTTAAACAACTAAAAACATTCTGATATGTTTACGGCTTCATAGGCTAACACAGCACCTGTTTGTGATTTTATTATGAACATTCTAATTTTGTACAAAATTAAATATTCTTTCTGGTGTAAATTCACAATTGTCTTATATTTCCCATCTTTGCTGTCCACAAGATTTGTTAGAAAATAATTAAAGGCTTGTCTCTTGCTGACGTCTGTCCCAAATAAAGGCAGGGTCATTTCATAGACTGGAGTAAATAAAAGCTAGGCTAATAATTGAAGTTTTATGGTAAATAGCTTAAGTAAGCGCTGCTCTGGTAGCAGCAATTTGACAATCATAATAAAGACGTTGAAGCTTTCTCAATCTTGAAGTATTTTTGATTAACTTGGGCTTAACAGCTTGTGGTGCTTGTCAACTTTATATTTGATGTTATGTTTGTAAAAGGAGAAGTTGTCATTTTACTTTCGACAAGTAGTCAGATAAGGCCTTCTCATTCTGCTGAAATATTCTTCACTTTATTTCATGAGTACATTTCCTTTCCAATTCTCAAGCTTGAGCTAAAGCCATTCGTTTAATTTAGAAAATAGCTTATTGATTGCCGGACTAGATGATCACCAGTTTCATTTGAGACTGTGGTCATATTGTTTCAGCAGAGCTACTTTTATTGAGTATTGGCAAAGGGGGGAGGAGAAAACTAGCATTCATCTCTCGCCGACTTTCGCAGAATCCACCTCCTCTTTTAATCTACTCTACACCTAATCGATCAGATAGATTTTTCTCTCCCCTGGATACTGTTTGCTGTGCTCATGTCCTGTATGTGCAGCATTATATTCTGAAATTCATTGGGTGATTTATGGGCCTGTGCATGTGCAAACACAGTAAAGACAGCATGGTTGCGTTAGTATGATTTTTGACGGGTTGTTTTATTATCCATGCAGTGTTATTGAGTGGATTTGTGTGTTTGTGTTTTATCATTAACATGCATCAACGCTGTGTTTGTGTGTGCAGAGCTGGATGCCGAGGAATGGTGTAAGCTGCTGTGTGTTGAGTGCCTCGGCAGCCGTCTCAACGACATCAGCTTGGGAGAGCCAGACCTGTTAGCAGCGGGGGTACAGCGGGAGCAGAACGGTGAGTGCCCAATTAGTCCCTGCTAACACAGACAGCCATTCAGGGTCAATCTCTCTCACTCCCGCCACTGAGCATTTACCGGTTGCACTACAATCCCATATGAGTTAATGCAACCAAGCCCTCAGAGGTTTAAGGGAGCAGAACAGCGCTGTCCAATTAGGCCTGGCTAATTAGGGCCAGTTTTTGTCAATACCTGATCCAAAAGTCCCCTGTTTCCGTCTTTAGTTACATTAGCACATGTTGGTTTAACTTCTGAAGTACGTTTGGGTGTGTGTGTGTGTGTGTTGACCGAAACCTTTTTGTGTGTGAGTTAGAGCACAGGTCACAGGCTGTGGTCGGGGCTCTATTCCAGTCCTAATGAGAAGTGCTGTGCATCACTGGCTTCCCTCATAATGAAGCTTGTCACAGAGATGAATGAGATTATGGCTCCTGAAGCCATCTGATATAAATGTGCTTCCCCACATATTTCACTCACAGGAAATAGAAATGGAAAAGAGTGTGGACAACAGGGCACTGCTATCACAGCGGAGCTCATTCTCTGTGTAATTTGTAAACTCGCAGAGGAAATTGAAAAGGCAACAAGCAAAGAAGAGCAGTTTAAAGTTGTAAAAAGGGCGAGTAATTGAAAAGAATCTGCCGTAATTTCAACCCATTTCATTTCACTGCAGCTGTAAACTGAAATTGCATTCTCCAACATAACTTGGGCCGGTTTATTCAACATATCAATACACAAGTTTTGACTGCGCTGCGGTGAACCAGCCGACTGTAAAAACTCAATCCCTTTTCCTTCTCTTGTGGCACAAGTCCTGCTGTTCTGAGCTACACTGTTACAGAGACAAACAGAGCCATCCCCTCTCTGCTGCCTGTATTAATGAATGAAACAAGAAGCTTGGGGCCTTCGATGGTGTTTCAATTAGTAGCCCTCCCCAAACAGCAGGGGCACATAATTAGATCAGAGTTCATTTTCACTGTCCCTAAAAATACGCCTCACTATGACATTGCCATTTCCTATCCACTGCAGACACATGGCTTATTTTGAATCATTAAGCATAATTAGTGAGAACTAATTTAGATTATGGGGACCTCTGCCCCTCTTCCTTTCCTCTGCCTGCCTCAGAGAGTTTGTTTAATGTGAAGAGGCAGATTTGGCTCCCTGATCCCAGCACAGCACGACGGATGGCTATGTACACACTGTAAAGGGTTGTTTTACTCTGCATATGCCACATTGGATACAAAACAAAGTATAAGTGAGTACAGTACAAATTCTGTCAAAGGTGCAACAGATATACTGTTTCAGTCTTTTGGTGACCATGTTTCCTCCTGAAGTGAGACTTGGAAAACTTGATTTATCCCAGAGGGCAATTTGGTTCCACAGTCCACCCAGACCATGCATGCAATGTTGACTTGAGTCAATACTTTTTATCTTCATCTGACACTACTTAATGCTACTATGTTTTGCAGGTCATTTCTTTTCCGAGTGGTCTTCATTGAGATACATAACATCTGTTTAATTGCCACATCTAAAAGGATCCTTTTAGAAAAAAAACAATTCAGAATGATTTGTCTTGCAAGTGATAGATCAATTCCCATAAATACAAATATTTGTCTGATGAGAAGACAAAACCAAAATCTGAAATTGTGTGTAAATTTAAAATAATACTTCAAACTATTCAAATCAAACCTGAGATTTAGGGTTCCATGTTTCTACGAGGTCAGACTAAAGCAGTCTTTTGTATCCTAGTAAATCCTAAAACGGAATATGGAGTTCAATCCAAGATCAAAATTACATTTAAGGCCTCTGAATATTTGTGTAGTCTTTGAACATTGTGTCAAATAGCCTTTATGTGTCTTTCTGTCTTGTCTTTAATTGTAGTGTTGTAAATTAAGCTGCTGTGAGGCAAGTCAAATTTCAGATGTTGTCTGACAAAAACAGTCCTATTCACCAATCAATAGGTTTAGTGTGTTGAAAAACACACATATTTTTTTTCTTGTCAAGAGTTAAATAAAAAAAAAAGTCGTACAACTTTAAGTGCTGAGGCTGAATTTAGGAGATGGTTAGCATAGCTAAGCTTAGCAAAGAAGGCAACTGTTTGAAACATGTCGCCTGGCTTTCTTCATGATACCAACAATTTGCCCGCATAGAACCTCTAAAGCTTTGGTTTAATAAATTGCTTGTATTTTAACATTTCATTTTTTAGCTTTAAGAGGCGCTTGTTTCTGATTTAGCAAATTTCACTGAGCTAATTTCGCCAATACCCACCAGGTCAGTCACAGTGCTAGGCTAAGCTAAAGGGCTTCTGGCTGTTGCTAGTCCAAAATATTAAGCCTGCAGATATAAGTATATAAATGGTATTTATATTAAAATGTAACTACTGGCAAAAAAGCTAATAATTGTTTGAATAAGGGGTCTTATTCACAACTGTTCGCAGTATGTCCTGTGGATTATACAAGCTGTCAAGGACAAACTGTGTCTGGATCTGGATGTTTTAAATCTTTTTAATGTCACACTTTAATGCTACTATAAATTACAATTTATTCACCTAAATTACACCAGGATAGAGAAAGAACATTTCAAAATGTGGACAAAAAAAAACTAGCGTCATGGCTACTGTAGCTATGTAAGAAAGAAATGTTACATTGTGATCTCTTTTTGAAGTAATCCAGAGTTTTGTCTATGCAGAACGTTTCAACGTGTACTTAATGCCCACGCCGAACCTGGACATCTACGGGGAGTGCACCATGCAGATCACCCATGAAAACATCTACCTGTGGGACATTCACAACGCTCGCCTCAAACTCGTCATGTGGCCTCTCAGCTCCCTGCGCAGATACGGACGAGACTCGACTTGGTTCACTTTTGAATCTGGAAGGTGTGTGTGCTTGAAGATACGTACTTTTGTGTCTGTGTGACTGAAGGGTTGGCAGTGGGAATGAAAAAAATAAAAAACTTTTTTGAAGTGTTGTAAAAACTTCAACAAAGAAACTTTGGATATCCAAAAACATCCCAGGATATCAACGTTTGCTGCAGATCCCTCCAGGCACTGATGTGACAGGTGCCTCTGTGGGTGCTAGTCTTTGTTTGTGTACTGTATCTACTCACGCATTTGTGAGCGAGTTTAACTTCAGTGGACTATTATATCAGCGCGCCTCTCTGTAAGCGCACATTCAACCATGCACATTTGTAAATCAGCAATCCAAGAGCGAATGCGATCAAAGCCTTTGCACTTCTCTCTCTGTCTGTGTGTGTGTGTCTTGTGTGTGTGTGTGTGTGTGTGTGTGTGTGTGTGTGTGTGTGTGTGTGTGTGTGTGTGTGTGTTCCTGGCGCAGGATGTGTGACACAGGAGAGGGTTTGTTCACGTTCCAGACGCGAGAGGGGGAGATGATCTACCAGCGGGTCCACTCGGCCACGCTGGCCATCGCCCAGCAGCACGAGAGGATGATGGAGGAGATGGAGAAGAGCTCCCAGGTACATTTTTTACATTTTGGTTGTCTTTGTGTCACAATGACGCCCACTGATTTATTCTAGCACTGCCAACATTACAAATAAACACACAAACATCTAATAATATGGGATCATTTGTAGAGAGACAGAAGTTGATGCACACAGATATTAGGGGCGGGACACAATATGATACAATCCAATCCAACAAGCAAAATGTAGCTCACGATAACAATAACATCACGATACAGTGATTCTGGGATAATATACGTATTGTACAATCATACAATGATACATCATGAGATCTGATTAACGCCACAGTGAGGAGACATGAAGTAATGATGCAGTGAGTTTTAATTGGAAATTAAATCTGTTGAGACTGCCAAAGTTTTTTTTTTTGTTAAAATATCAATATCTTGCACCGATGATTCCATAATTATTTCACATGCATCAACATGCCAAATCAATATTTTGATCTACCGCTAATGCTGTTAAATTATATTTATATATATAGTTCCATTGTTTTTCCCATAAGTGTAAGATTTAGCCTGATCAAACAAGTACATAACTGGAATATTTTTAGGACCCCATAAACACAGGAGCAATAAATCCTGGTTTTCACACACGTGAACATGCATGTGTCTCTAGGTATTGCCCTGTGCTGTCTTGGACCGGGAGCTGAGTCCGACTCCCCACGGTCTTGGCCTCCGCTCCCTCCTTCCATCATAACACCCCTCCATCCCTTTACTTCCTTCCTTCCTTTCCCGCCCCCCTCCTCCTCCTCCTCCCTGCTATCATCTGTATTCTTTATTTATGTAGGCCTGCCTAGTGTTTGATGAGCCTTGACCATATGGCCGTGCACTTGGACCTCACCATTTGGGAACTTTTCCAAATGCAGCATTTAGCCTCAGCTCTATAAATCACATGGACAGCTACATGAAACTTACCACTAATAGTTGCATAAGGGTGGGGGGGACTTATCATTAAATATGCTAATTCTGCTTCATTCCACAAAGTGAATGCAGATATTCTGCTAAAATATGGGTCTCTCATTTATACCAAGTCACTTTTTGGCTCTCACACTGCAAATAGTAGTCTAAAACACATCACCCAGCGGCACAACAACATCCTAATCCCAAATGCCTCCTCATCTCATCTGCCACGCAGCCATTCAGAGAGGAAACATGCCATTCATCCCGGAATATACTGTATACGCACGTTCTTTGTTTACCGATACACCTAGAGCAATTTCCCCCGTTGCGAGCAAGCGACAGAAAGTGAGAGACTTTAAGTTTTTTCTCTCTGTGTCTGTTTCAGATCCACTCCAGAGAGACGCTTACCAAGTCCATCTCCCTGCCACGCAGCGCCTACTGGCAGCACATCACGCGTCAGAACAGCGTGGGAGATCTCTACAGTTACCAAGGTACAGGCATGAAGCTACTAATTATGTCATGCAAAGTGTTGCTGTTTCTTTACTTGATTCTGTCACTGGAAATGTGTGCAGCACTTTGAGTGAGGTGAAGGGAAGACAGGTGGAGAAAGAAGAAGACTGAGTGACAGAAAGGAAGGAATACTACACCCAGTGATGGAGGAAGTGTCATTTTACATAACTTGTTTTTCTCAGGAACCAAGGGGATGATAACTGAGCGTTGGTTCTTCATATGTCTTCAATATATGAGACATATTATGTTTAATGTTCAACAATGACTCTCAGTACTTAAGATTAGTTTCAAGAAACTAACTTGTTGGACTTATCTTCTGATTGGTCTGCTGGACTGTCACAAGAAAGGTGCTATGGGAATTTGAACATGCAGGAGACACTGTAAGAATAAGAGACAATTGGCTACAACAAAGAGAGTCTAAATAAAAACTTCCCATTTCACAAATAAACCTAGAAAAACCTTAGCTCTTCATTTGGCATCTGATCTGCAATATGAGACATGCACATTTGTGAATTAAAGCAACAGACTCAATCAGATGACAAAATGAGCAAACTCTTGGTAAATTACAAACGGCTCATATACTTTGATTTAACCTATTTGTTGATATAATTCACTGAGTACATTTAGAGCTAAAGGTAAAGGACAGATTCATAGTTTAATCAGAATTAGCACAAAAAACGTTTTCAATTCAGTCACAATTTTTTTCTCTCTGTTAACATTTCGTAATTCAGCATTACATAAACAGAAACACAGAAATCAATAGCATATGATTATGGACCAGATAGTTTGTGTGTGTTCTTGTAAGTACATTAGACATTTAATGTCAAAACAGCGTTGTCAGTAGGGTTGTGCAATTAAACCCATTTTCATAGTTATTTTGATACAAGCATTCGCAATAAACACCTCTATTGCTATAAATAAGACATTTCTTTAATGTAAACAATCACTGCTTTCTTACTCAGCAAGCGTACATTAACTCTTTAGATGGAGACTTAGGTATACTGGGCATGCTTCCACACATTTTTGATGCCATCAGATGTGGCTAAAGCTAGTTAGCTAGCTAGCTAAAGACTGGTATCAGCTACATTGCTGCAAATTCTTTGGTAAAGAACAAGTGTTGAAAAAAATGTTTATGGAATTGATTTGTGATTCAGGAGAACCATGTTGCAAACACATTTATATTGTAAATCATCAGAGAGACATACTGGCTCTTTGATTTTTGATTTTTTTTTTTTAACCATACTTCTTATCGTTATTGCAATATTGAGATTATTACACATCACATGTTTTCCTCATACTGTGGAGTCCTAATTATCGGTCTGTATTTTTCCCTGTGTTCACTTCATGCACTCAGGAAAAAGGTGTGTCTGTGTGTGTGAATGTTGATGTCTGTTTGTAGACCAGAGGCAGAAAGGTGATTAGTGAGCTGATGAGATTATGCTCTGTCTATCGTATTAGTTGATTAGTAGATTTATCTGAGGATTAGGGGCCTTTTGGCTTTCACTGATAGAGCCGAACAGAAAGCCAGGCCAGAAGATGAAAGTCGCTCTGACGTCATTGTTTCCTTTTGAAAAGCTGTGGCTGGTGTTTGTGTTTTTTTTTTTTTTCATTATCATTTAATTGTGGCCTGATAAACTTAAAAGCAAAAAAAAAAAAAAAAAAAGAGTCCTCTCTACCAAACATGTTTTAACTCATAAACACATTAAGTAAAAAAATAAGTTTCTACCTCAGGGTCATTATTTATAGGCTCAGTCTCTGTAAACCCTGTTTTTAAACTCTTCCTCTCCAAACTCTGGTGAGCAGAGGAGCTCCTCTCTCATCCATCACCCTGGCATCTCCGCTGCTCCTCCCACACTTTCTCTGTGTGTCTGTCCAGTTCAAAACAACCCTCCACCTTCAGCTTGCACACATTCAGCTCGAAACATTATCTCCCTTCCTCTCCCATGAATAAATTGAATGCATCAGTGTGTTTGAGGACACAGCAGGAAAAAGGTCTTGTCTGACAACGAGGATGACAAGGTGATTCTGGGGAGTGACAGGAGTTTAGCTCCCCTCGCGACACCGGATCTTTGGACTGTGGAAGGCGTGTCATGCATGCTCACACAGACAGACAGACAGACAGACACACACACACACACACACACACACACACACACACACACACACACACACACACACACACACACACACACACACACACACACACACACACGATGCGTCTAGTGCTTGCAACATGGCTCACAGCTTTTACTAGATGGCAGGAGTCGTATAGCTAGCTAGCTTGTGAATTTGGTCTTCTACATCAGGTGGAAGTTGTCATAAAGTTAGTGATAATAAAACCCACCCACTAAGAGGGATGATGTGAGTCGTCAATTTTACTGTTCTATAATTTTATAGCTGGGTCCCTATTCACAGAGCTGGAAGTATAGCATTTCCTGCTTAGCAACAGCGGAGGCTGGACAAACTCTCGCGTACTAAGCTAACACGGCCCGAACGCGATATCCTGGACGAGATTGGGTCTGTTCAGGATGGTGCGGTCACAAGAGGTGGAACAATTCTGATAGCGTCACAAATTGTCTTCTTTCGTCTAACCCTTCACCTTGTAACATGAACGGAAAGTGCAGGGGGAATGAGAGTATTTTCTCAGAAACATTTCGCTCCTATGTTGATTGGCAAATTATGAAAATAAAAATACAATTTGAACTGATTACTTTTAAAAAGTTATTTTTCAAACCTCAGGTTAATAAAGTAAATCATGGTGTACATTCCTTCTTTAAAAAAACATCTATTCTATTTGACACACTGCTTTTAGTCAGACTGATATTAAGTTGTTAATTTATTTTTGTACATTATGTTACTTGTTCATAGAAGGAGATGGTTATAATATGTTTAAGATACTCTTGTAATTTATGTACAACTTCTGGCAGTTTAACTTCCAGGAACATCTCTTCAAGAAGTACATCTCCAACAGTAACTCACCTATAGAAGTGGATGGTGGCTTCTCCTGGACTCAGTAACAGAAACATCAGCTTATTTTCCTCTAATAATGCTGATATTAGCCAAAATGGATTAAGCAGCAAATTGGTATAAGAAATAAGGAATTTGGACCATGACGGCTGGCTGATCAGCTCCTTGGCTCCCTGCGTGCGTGATGAATATCCTATCAGCACAGTCAATTTGCTGAGTCATGCTCGGGTTGCTTTCAAATACCCTGCGGGTCCGGGGGAATAATTAAGGAACACAGTTTCCTGTCCCATTGAGGTTTATTCACCTATTTGTTTATTTCTTTCCCCCTGTTAACGCAGGAAGCTGGCGGTAAAGTTTTCCTTTATTTTAATTGATGTCACATCTGTTTTTATTGAGCTGGAAGTGTTTCAAAAATACATCCCCAAAAGCCTAGTTTGCCATAATTGAAAGTAATAATGTTCAAATGTGTTTTGTTTAAAGGTAAGGGATGTGGGGGGGTTGTAGGAGAAAAAAACAGTTATGCTGGATCATCTTTATAGCTCTATAAAACAAAATGTAACCTAATATCCTAATATCCCATAATAAAAATATTTTTTGAACTAAAACCTCACATAGATGTTTTAATGTCTAGAAAGTGTAGGATAAAACGATATATCTACGTTGTATTGTTTCCCACCTCTACTCTCCTAATGCTATTCACTCTTTTGCATTTCACTGAAACTGCTGTGTTCTTGTGAGGTTGCTGATGCATACAAATAAGTGCACTTTAAAGTTTCGGAGCTGAAAGAGCAAAGGCGCCTTGCCTGTCGGAAATACTTCAATTACAGACTAATAGTGGGGATGGAAAGGGAACAAGAATGTCTGTATTTCTTTTACTTGGTTTCATTTTATTACTGTAATTTTTTTTTTTTTTTACATTTTGCACAGAAACACACAGAAACAGTCTCTCTTATTCTCTGAATTTCTTTGTGTTTTACTGTTTAGTGCTGAAGCATTAGCAATTCTAATAGAACTGAGTGCGATTCTGGGATCAGCTGGGAGTGTTACTGAGAGGGTGCAAGTATTAGAGGCACAGGGTCAAGACGATAGGAGAACAGGATGATAGCACTATCTTATCTGCAGCAGGGGACAAGGAACATAGTATATTTCGATAGCAAAAATTCCATAAAATATTCATCACAGATAAAACTGTTTTCAGCTGCTTTGGTTTCTTTGTGATCGATTGTTGGGAAGTTTTCAGTCAGCAGCTGAAGCTTTATGAATCCTGGAGACTATTTTTCACTTCTGTTTTACCACACAAATAAAGACAAAGATTCATGTCAGCAGCCTCGCATAATCCAGAGTTTGCCTCTTCCTCTGGTTACAGCTGTGACTAGTACACCGGCTGGGTTATGGCACTGTGTAGAAGGAAGGTGCAGACAGGTGTGTTTTTGTGTAGACATGCATGAAGAGGTGCTTCTGTATCCAGGAACGCCATTGTATCTGTAGGACTCTGTGTGTGTGCCTTAGTGCCCTCCCTACCTGTCCCGTCTGCTCGGGCCCTGCAGCTGCCACCCCGGGCCAGATAGGATGACATGACCTTCTCTGGTAATGAAAAGGCACTGACAAATCACTGTCTGCTCCTCACAAGGACAGGGGAGGAGGAGGTAGAGGAGGTCGCTGACACCCTCTTCTCTCTTTGTGTTTGATACTTAAAAACATGTTAATGTTTGTATTTCTTTTGCAAAAAGAGTGGATCTTATCAGGGATCTGGCTTCACATAACAATCTCAAGTGGGAGCCTCTGGTGTTAAAAAAGATTAAGCCAATGCAGATGTGGCAAAAACTGCAGTACCTCCACTGTCCACTTGAGGCCCACTGCCAACGTGGGTCAATCTCCATAGAGCCCCACATTGAAAATGCACAGCGCAGAAATAAACATGTTTACAGCCTGTTTTGTACGATACATGACTGCTGAATATGGGTTTAAATTTAACATGACTCATCATTTTAATTGTATTAAGCCTAAAAGTTATGCATAATAAGGGGCATGGCCGCTTTTAAGTGACAGGTGGGCCTAGTGGCAATTTGCTAGACATCGCCACGGCTAATTAATTCACTAAACTTATCTCATATTGAGCTAAACTGGTAACCTCTCACTCGTTTTGTTTGGTGTGTTTGTTTGTGTCGTTGATACTACGTTTTGCTGGGTGGTTTATGGCACTAATGTTGCATACGGGGGTATCATAGAGTGTTGTCCAGCTCTGCTTCTGATTGGTCCAACTTGAGAGCAGGTTCACTGTCAGTCATGCAGATCACAGATCACCTGTGTCATGAATGTGTCTGTGCCTTATCATTGCTTGTCTTGCGTCGTGATGTTGACTTGACAATGCCTGAAGAAGATCTGTGAGATTGAGACGTTGCTTTTGAAATTAAAGTTGGGAGCTTTTATTACAGTGTGCCAGCCTTTTTTTAAGGCTTCCAGTATGTGTGTTAGTTTTTCTTTGGATGTGCGTACCCCTTTTTCTTTTTTCTTGTAAAATCTATGTAAATCTATAATCTAATATTTTATTTATATTTCAGCATTAATTGGCAGGAATTGGTGTCTGCACTCACCGTAGCTGACTTGTAAAGTCATTCAGTGACATTCAGTTTGTATGACAGTGCAAAGGAGTTAACATTTTTGTTTGTTTTTCCCTGAAGAAGTTACAATGGTCTGGAATTATATTATTATATATTTATATTATTATTATATAAGTTATTTTGTGTTCTACCACTGGGGATGCAGACAAGCTACTGTACAAAAATTGTCTTAGATTTTTTTCAGTCTTAATGCCAAGGAAACATGTTGGAACCGGAAGTGTTATGGTTTTGTTTGTAGTACAAGAAGTAACATCAACCGATTTTATCAGCAGACATTATCCATACGCAGTAAAATGGTCCACATGGAAGGTTAAAGGGGAATAAATAATCACAGAACATAGCAGATTTTAACAACAAGTTAGCGTTAATTACTGTCTTAAGACAGATCTGCATGCAAACATCAATTCTTGCTTCTTATGTTGATAGTCGGACTGTAAACAAAGCCAGCAACACAAGCACAGAAAAGGATCAAGTCTTGACTGATAGCTGATGGGTTCTGAGACAGGCCAGCTAATGACTTTGCCTCAGGTGTAGAATGTTTAGCTTTGATGACTTGGGTCCTCTCAAGGGTCCCTCTCTTGTTCAAATATGGTAATTCTGGAAACAGAAACCAGCCAAACCATGGCTTCAAAAAGGCAGTCAATAAACCGATAGATGACGTCACGGGACTGCATCCAAAATGTATAGTCCATCAAAAAACATTGCTGTTAATGACAGAGAAGATGACTGAACTGGGCTTCCTGCCTTATTTTTTATCAGACCAAATTGGCCTTGCTTGAGGAGGGATTGTCTTGGCAAAGATGTGAAAAGGATATGCCTGGTTGCGCACCAGGCGTTTCAGCAATCTATTAAATACAATATGGAGGGGAAGGAAAGTGTTCCAGTTTTTTTTTTTTTACTTGCAGTTCATGAACTGAGCTGCATTTAAAACCTCAAGCTGGAGCCTTATCTCATTTTTCTTTTTTCCAGTAAGAGGTGGAAGGGAAGACTTGTGGACAGAGGTGTGTGTGTGTGTGTGTGTGTGTGTGTGTGTGTGTGTGTGTGTGTGTGTGTGTGTGTGTTGGGGTGGGGGGATGACTCACCTGCATGGCTGCCTCTGTTTTGGTCTCATCCTCACCCCCACACCAGCCCCTCTGTCTTGCTGTTCCCTTACTTCACACAGGAAAGTGTTTTTTTTCTTCTCTCGCTTTCTATTCACCCTGTCTTTCTTTACTTCTGCATCACTACTTCTGTTTTTAACAAGACTTCTCTCCCTCCGTGACTCTCTGTGACACACATTCACACATCCACTTGACATTGATTACCAGGCTGACTTAGTCATATTTTATATTCTGACGTGTTGTGAGGTTTGCAGTGCATCTCACGGTCTGAGCCCTGACTCTCTCTGGTGACAGTGTGACGGGGACACGCAGAAAAAAGATGTATGTGTGTGTGTGTGTGTGTGTGTGTGTGTGTGTGTGTGTGTGTGTGTGTGTGTAAATGAGTTCACTTTGCAATGAATGGAAATCCGCTATGACTATTACCTATTGCAGGAGAGTTTTGTCTATGCTTTTCTGGAAGATGACTACTTATAGAAAGTTTTCTTTCCAATCAGATTTCAACTATCCAGTTAAAGTTATTTGATTTAAAGACTACACATATTTATAGCTATGCTACACACAGGTGACAAGCAGCAGTCACCTGTTATTTGGAGGTAGCTTGTTCTTAAGTTGGACTTGATTACAGTGTTTTAGATTTTGCACCTCCTGAAATATTCATCAGTGGCCACTTCCTCCTTATTCGGTGCATGATCAGCAGCCTGCCAGCCACTTTATCCTCAACCTACCTAGCTGAGCACATCTCCAAACAGCATCCTAATATATTATTAATGGTCTCGCAGTTGCACAGAACAGCCCTCCACCCACAAGTATCCATTCCCCCTCTCTCAGTTCACTTAACCAGGATGAACTGCAGAACAAATTGGTCCAGTTAATCTAGATAAAGGTGGAGTGAGAGCTAGGAAAGGAAGGAGGCGTTTGAAAAAGACAAATACAAGTGTAAATCGTTATGAAATGAAGATGCTTGTGGTAAAAGTTAGATTTTCTCTCATGTCTGTAACTATTGTACTTTTATGGGTTTATATATATTTTTGCATTATGTAAGATCCACCTACATCAGAAGGCTTTAAATATATTTTTTCTCTAAATGAAGAACACCAGGATTATTTTTGTCAACATATGAATACATCAGCATGGGCTGTAACCAAGCAACAGTTGTATCCATCAACATATTGTCTAAGAAAACAGGACTTGTTTGTTACGGAAAATAAAGTAAAAAAAAAAAAAGAGAGATTACGTTTTATTCTGCTTTAAAGAAGAGCTCCATTGACTCCTTTCCCACTTGTTATTTCTACAGGAAGCAGCTTGTCAATGACATTCATCCCTCGAGCACAGACGTTCCCCAGCTTTCTATCTGATGAGCCAGAACAGGGGGAGAGCCAGCACCAGGAAGAGGCACCGTCGCCCTCTAGTGGCTGTGAATCCACTTGCAGCCTAAGACCGCTTCAATGACAAAGAATGGCTTCCCCAAAACTGAACACTTTGCCCACTACTGTAGAAAGGATGTAGAAATATGTATAGTGACATGTGTAATATATCATTTCATAGTGTCTGCTGTAGAGTGACTGGTTTATGGAAATTAACCTGAATTGTTTTTTTTGTATGTTGTGTGGCAACAACAGTAGCTACAAAAATGCACCAAAAATCATGAAAGTGTAGTTTTTTTTTGTTCATTTGTTGTCAAAGCCCATAGAACTCAGATTTTTAATCAATGAAACATTTTTTTTTCAAGATGTTATATTTACGAACACGTCAGGTTCTACTTTTAAAAAATGATCAGAAAAGGTGTTTTTTTGTGTGAAATGGATAAAATCACATTAGACTCACTCGAACAGCTTGCTGCCTCAGCAACCAATTCCAGAGAAATTTTGCCATTTTTTGACACATCATTCTCCCAAACTTTTATGTACTTTTTTACCCACTCTCAAGAATGTGAAATTGATCAATGAGTCACACAGAAAAGTGTTCCAAGTTGAAGGCAGTGATGGATCAGCTAAAGCTCTTATTCGGTAACAACCAGCAAAGGGAAAGCGTCATTCCGAAAAAAGAGTATGTAAGAGTGGACTGTCAAGTCAGAGATGAGAGAAGGTAACTTCCGCAAATCCTCTATTTTAAACTGCTGACCCTACAGTGGGAAAGCAATCTGGGTTTAATGGTTTCCTAGCTCCTCTACAGCATTTGTAACTGGTTCATTAGCAAAATGTGAGAACAAAGATGGTGATGAGCTGATAGTGAGAGTTAAATAATAGCATCATAGGTTGACAACAAGGATTGTCAACTATAAATATTTGTCAGGCTGAGGCTTAAAAACAACTGCGTACCAGCAGCTTTAAAACCACAGCTTGTATTTGCACTTTTGTACGGCGTAAATAAATGATATATGGTATTCATTTTGTGAACTCTAGAGGTGCTGGTATGTGGTTTTGTTACCATTGTCTGAACTAAGTTTAAGCTAACCAGATGTTAGCGCTAGCTTCAGTTTTTGCTTACAGACTTGAGAGTTGATTAAATCTTCATCTCCAACTGTTGTCAAGCATTCAAAAGACTGCATAAGCAACATTTCCATTATAAAAATGACTGATCATTGGTGTTTAAAAGCATCTCAGACCTTTACCTTATTTGTTATACCTTATACCATTTTGTTTTCCATTAGCAAGAATACGAACAAGAAACAATCATTGTAGTAATTGTGGTAAAAAGAGATAACAGAAAACCATTAAATATTTCAGTAAATCTTTTCTGTAGAATGTGAGTGAAGTTAGCCTACGTGATCCCTGTGACGATATTCTGCAATGTCCTCCTCAAGTAAAAAGTGCCTTCCAACAAAGACCGCAGAGTGTGAGACCTACACACCCAAATCACCATCTTTGGGTTTTAGTTTACCGCTGTAGACAAAATTAAGCACTGAACCTTCAATAACCTATATTTAATCGTCTAAAGTCCCAGTAGCCTCAGAAATGCCATATCCCACATGAAATACTTCTAATCCTAACCTTTCCTCGAGCTCCTTTAGAGATAAGAAAAACACTTGTTGCCTGTTGGTGGCTGTCAACACATTTAGTCCCGTCTTTCAGTATTTGTGGTTAAAATGGTTGTACTTTTTGTGAGGTTAAAGAAACACACAGATCTCTCAAATCCGGAAAAGCCAAGCAACAACTCAGAAATTATAAAATAGATTCCAATGACAATCAGTTTGAGGCAGCAAATACGTTCTTTGATCAACATTAGAGCACTTCCTTTGAGTTTTTAGTTTTAAGTACAGAGAAATAGCTCCCTAGAACTTGAAATTCAAGTACAAGCACTTATTTTATGTTGAAGTTTTGCTATCAGGCACTTTATTTTGTCAATTGTATTTAAATAGCTCGTATGTTTTTATTAAGTTGAGCCTCAAGTGAAGTACGAATCTACAATTGTGTCTGCATCACAGAGTCCCTATTACAGACAGCTGTTGACATGTCTGGGCACATTTCTGCTCGTGTAGTCTTGAGGTTTAAGCTCAAGTGTGATAAATAAATGTATGTGTAAAAGATCCACTACATCTGGACCATTAGAACGAGTACAAACTGCAGACTGAAGGAAAGTTCTAGATATCTGTGTTTATCATTTGCTATTCTTTTTGGCATATGTATGTTGTAGCCATTCACTTGTTTGTAGGAATGTCATGTTATCTGTTGCTTCATGATTGTAATTGTGTCAAACTCGTTTGTGTTCAGTTATTGTCAGGTTACATGTTATTAGCACTTTGAACACATTGAGTGTAGTACTACAGTTTTCACTAAATGTACATATGTAATGTTTCTGATGATGAAAGGGTAATAAATTGAATGTTCTACATGTATCAACTTTTTTAAGCTAGCAGGGAATTTCGGAGTCAAGGTAGGTAGTATTTCATTAAGACAATTGTTTGATACTTGTTTGCTTTTATGCAGAGTTTTAATAGTAGATTGATTTGACTCATGATTGAGCAAGAATAAGGCTAGCGTCCTTTTAGCTAAGCTTTAGCACAGTATCTTGTCATAGGTTGTAAACAGAAAACTTGCTTATTCCAATGTTATCAGAGAGCGCTTTATAAAGAAATTCTCAACTCAAAATGTATAAAAAAGAAAAGGAAAATGAGTGGTGTTATGGGAAAAACAAATTAAGAAAACTAAGAAGATATAATGAATAATGTTGTGCTTTTAGCAGAGAAGTCACTTAGAAATATTGAGCTAGATACCCTAATTTTCCATGTTGTCCAGTCTTTGTGCTAAGCTAAGCCAATCAACGGCTATAACAAATCCATGAATGGTATTAATCTTTTTTTCTAATGCTCTGTAATGTATGGTGTCCCTGAAGTCTCAAAAAGTAGAAACAAAATATATTTGTGCACATATTAACTTTTAATTTTTTTTATTTTACTTTTTGGGCCTTCAGGGGCTCTGTTGTATTGAAACAAATTTTCAAAAATGTCAAACTTGTAATACCTCAAACACAAAATATGTAGATAATTGTCTTTTCTAAAGACATTTACAGTATATATTTTATTTAGTTCAGCTTTCATATGCCACACTCCCACAACAGAAGAAATAAACATGTTAGCAGTCATGACACATTTTTATTTTCATTTGGAGTCATTTACAGTCACACATATCAGTTTCACTATTGCTGGTCACCCACACAGTATCACAGGTTTCAAAGTCAAAAGTAAACTTGCAGCTTGTTCTGTTTTCCAGGAACAGCAAGATGAGAGAATGAAGGCAAAGTTTCGATTCCAAACTATATTGTCTCTTTGAGTTCCATATTTCTAACTTGTCCACATTTGTCTTGTTTCCTAGCAGGATAGCCTGCATATCCATTACTGCCTCTGCCACTGCCTCCATTTCTATGGAGATAAATGAATCAGATTACAAATAAACAACACACAGCTCCGAGGTACGTCCATAAACTTTAAATAATGATTTACAAGAGCACATAGGCAAGCTTAGCAATCATCTACAAAGAAGAAATCCTGTGACATCTTGGCGTTAAAAACTGTATGTATGATTCAAAATAAGAAACAAAATATTTTATCAATAAACTAGACAAAGGAGAGCCGTTTTAAACATAAGCACAGGATTAGCTCATTAGAGTAGCTTTCATAATATAAGCCTTCTGTAACTAGGATGCAGCCATACAAGACACAGAGCCCTTTGGGGAAAGCAACAGACTCATGCGATGGTACAGCGCTGAGTGACTGCTTTTCTTTTCTGTTAGATGATTAGACACCATTGTCAGGCTTTGAATGGAAACCAGGAGGGATGAAAGTAAAAGGAGAGCAATTATACAGGCTTTTGTCAATCGTTTTACTCAGGGGTTGAGGAAGTGAAAAGAATGATTATCCAGGCCTTTGTCTTCTCTCGCTGCGTGACGGTAACTGTCAACTATTGTTTTGCCCCAAACAAATATATCCTCAACAGTAATTATGGAGTACATACTACATTTAATTAATAAGAGCAAGACATGTTTAAAGCCAATCTGTCAGCCCCATCTTGCTTCCTTTTCAAACCAGAGTATGAATATGAATCAGTGTCACTGTGATCCCTGCATGCTTCCCATTTAAAAAAACAAAATAAAATAACGACTATGAGCTCCTGTTCTTATGTGGTTTTTTTTGTTTTCTTTGCTGATTTATACTTAAATTTGCAGAGGGATAACCTGCAGTGGTTTTGTATGATTGTATTGTCTGCATGTTGGCGTACACTGGAGCATTTCTGATCTGCCTGGGCTTCTTTGCCCTACTGCACACGGAGATGTTCTCATAGAGGTTGTTCTGTGGATTTAAGATAGGCTGTATTAGTAGATGAGGTGTTAGACACAGAGGTGTTACTGCAGTAGCATGCAAAAAAACACAAAATAAGAAAATAAGAAAGGGCCCAATCTAAATCTCCTCTTTATGATGACATGTATTTACATTGTACCAAATCACACAAAAAAAAGGAGCTTCAGATATAGAGTTATATTAAGTAAAATTTGTATCAAAAGATTGCTTATATATTTTATTCAAGTTTTACTTTATAAGAAATGGACCTTAAAGAGTCATAAAACGTGTGTGTGTTTGTAATTCTTGGTGCTTGTGTATGGAAATATATACTGTATATATAAATGACCAACAGGGTACCCTGGGCCCAGCCTAGAAGTTCTCAGGTGCGCTCCGTTGCAGAAACATACCATGAAAAATAAATCAATAATCCGTGGCACACTGAAAATAACTTTATTGTATTTTATTGTGAGTGAGCAACGCGTTTCGCCAATAGCTTCCTCAGGTTGGCTCAGCACAGTCACACACAGGTGTGTTTAATACAAATGAAAAATATAACGTGCAAAAATAACATGGATGACTATTTTATTTTAGAATGTTATAGTTTCATTTAAGGCTGTGACCCGGAATAATGTTTTTTGTGATGATTGGTCATGTGACTATTTGTGTTTAACACACCTGTGTGTGCCCTGTGACTGTGCTGGGAACAACCTGAGGAAGCTACAGGTGAAACTTGTTGTTCACTCACAATAAAATACAGTAAAGTTGTGTTCAGTGTGCCATGGATTAATAATTTATTTTTCAAAGTATAAGTTTGTGGGTGATGGATGGAGAACAGCCTATGAGATAGATTTGGATGTAGATGCATGGTATGTGTGAGTAAACAATATAAGCCGGGTCTATCAATGAAATGTGATGTTTTTCCTTTTCTTATGAAACTATGATTAGTAGTTATGTTGGAACAATGAATGTACTGATGTACTCCCTCACTCAACCAAATAAAATGAGAAAAAAGAAATTGACCTAAAAGAATATATGGAAGTAGCTTCACTTGAATATAGTACTCATTGGTGACTATAACAATCCCAATGTATAATATGTGATAAAAGATTACATTTTCAACCAATTTGTGTTCTTGTTAAAAAGATGAATTTAATATTATGAAACATCTACTACATGGTCAGTCACAGTGAAGCAGCGTCAGTTGAGTAAAAAGCACAAATACGATGTTTACATGAAGACAGAATGTGCTGTATGAAGAACAGGATGAGTTGGTACTTATTGATTAATAAAGAGGAACAGTTTTATAATTCAGTGCATGTCTGAAGAGAAGGTAAGGAAGAGCCGTAAAAGAGTCGAGTGTGAAGACAAGAGTAGAAATGATTACTAAGGTGAGGCTCACCTGACTCTGAGATGGGTGCAGTTTGACTTTGTACTCTTCTCTCCTGTTCCTCTTCCTGCTGGGATTTTTGTGTTGTGCAACAGAAATGGGGGGGAAGCACTTGTTTTTAGCAATGGGTAATTTCAGATGTGACCTCAGAATGTACTGATTCTTTTTTTTTATAAATCATAAAAGAACAGATTGTAACATCTTTAACTATGTTAGCTGTTTTCATCCAGGACAAAAAAAAAAAAATGTTAGATCACTTCGAAATGTAGTGCAATTTGATCATTTTTGAATTAATTGTCCAAGGAGGATACATTTTAATGACTTTGCCCAACTTTACATCTAGTGCAATGGTTTCAAACGTGGTGGTGAAAACTCCCACAATTCAGATGATTAAATGTGGGAACAGGAAAAGACAAGAAAGTTCAAAAAACAAATGGGGCTTCAGTTGCAGAAGTCAGCAACAGTAGTGGAACATATGACCATTGCTGGCAGGTCTCAAGTAGAAATCGTCCAAAACAATTACAGTCCAAATAATTTGGTGGCCACTGCAGAACCACGAGTATGAACCTGAGTCTCAGTAGTTCTTTAGAAAATAAATAAATCTCAACAATAAACACAATTTGGGGAGTCTTGGACAGATATTCATGCCCCCCTAAAGATGGAAAACCTTTGTGGTAGATTGATCTGCCTTGGATATGCCAATGACATCCCATTAGCCCCAGTAGTAAGCCTATGTTCACATGTTAAACTAAGATGGTAAAAAGAAAAAATAAACTGCTAAAACTCAGCATGCTAGTATTGTCAATGTGAGCATGTTAGCATGCTGACGTTAGCCTTTAGCTCAACTGTTAGATTGTGAAGTATAAAGCTCCTGTGAGGACTGATCAGACTAATTATTGTTTTTATAGTTATTCATAATGCTCTGCACTGCCGCCATGGGTTAGAGGTCAGACGAGGCGCATGGATCTGAGGGGCCTTTTTTTTACAATTTCGGCAGAAAAGAGTCAAAGTCAGTGGTAAGTTTGATGGGTAAAAAGTAGCAGTCCTTTTTGTCCTACACATGAACAGGACAAAAAGAAAAGAGATAGAGGTACAACTTTGTCCACAGCGGTCACAAAGATCAACAAAAACTGAAAGTTCCTCACAGTAGCTTTAAGTTTTGTTGGCCTTAAAGTTACAACTCAACATATCTTATTGTTTCAGACTGAAGTGCCATTAGCAGTTTGAATTAAATAAGACTGACCCATATCATGTGATCTTACCTGTGCCTCACTGCGAGTATAATAATGACCATGAGAAGAATTAGCCCTGCAGCTCCAGCCCCGATGTAAATATACATCATGTACATAGACAGGCTGAATCCACCTGGGTATAAAATGAGAGAACGTAATGCTATCAAAACCAAAATTGTACTGAAAGCAATGTTTCCTACTCAACAGAAAGCTGTGGTCATTGTGTCAGTGGTGACTGACGTGTCATTTTTTTGTGTTTTAACCCTGACACCACATCACGTTAAAGCAGTGTGCAGACACACAGCTCTATGGAAACAGTGAAGTGAGACATGACACAGGATGTTGTGGTTGACTCTGACTCTACTGACACGCTTAGGGTTAACATCACAATTGTTTTATTACATTCATTGTGTTTCTTAAATCTCTGCACTCTGTGGACATATTTGCATCCATAAATCCTTTTTCGTATCAACTTCAAAATAATGAACTCATAAGATCATGTATATGTTGTACCTGGAGGGGCCACAGTGAGCAGCACAGTGGTGGTCTGCACTCCTGTGTCCGTGCTAAAGGTACAGCGGTAGAAGCCGCTGTCTTCCGGCACAACGCCTGTCAGATGCAGACTGACGTCCAGGCTGTCTGCACAGCTCACCTCCCCCCTGTCGCTGTAGTCTTCTCCCACCAGGCCCCCCTCCACCTTCTTACACACTCCGATAATGCTCCAAGGCTCGCTGTGCGGCATCTTCTCCAATATGACCTGGTAGACAGTGCCGTTGTGCACGTGGTTACATTTGATGGTCAGGTTGTTGTTCCGCTCTGCTACCAGCTCCGTGTCCACTCTTACATCTTCTGGGGTGGGCGGCTCTGGGCTATCGTCTTCTTCTGGGGGTGTATCTGTAAAACAAAAAGGTGTAGGACAGAGAGGAAATAGCTTCTCAGGAAGAAAGAAATCAAACCACATGAAGGAAATAAAGAACATTCATTTACAACATTGATTCTTGTTCCTCTCTTAGTCACTCAGTGGGGGGGATTGATTTAAAATGACTCAGAATTTCCACTTCAGTAATCCCTGCCAAAATCTTTTACCTAAATCCTCCACCTGAATGTTCCTCGTCCAGGGGCCTTGGGGGAAGGTCTGAACAGAACAGTGATAAAGCCCGATATCCTGGTGAGTGACGTTCCTCATGGATATACTTCCATCCATCGGCGTTGTCCTCAGGAACTCTATCCTTTCCCGATAATGCTGAGAGAAAGCTACGCCATACTCCGGATGGAAAACAGCTACAGGTTCCTTGTCTGGCACTTTATTCCAGGACACCATGCTGAGGTTGCCGTTCCAGGGGCACAAACAGTCCAGAACCATGCCTTCCTCCAGATGGACTGTGACGGCATCTTTCTGCTGGACAGCGACTGTAAAGAGTGCAGCTTTCAGTTTATTTAATGTGCCAGAACTTTGAAATAGATATCATGACTTATATTAAAAGATGCAACAAAGAAAGTACAAATTTAAGTATGTACTTAAAGAAGAATAGCTATCTGTGAATACTAAGAAATTATATTTATATCCATGCTGTTTAGCAATCACTTATATAATCACACTTATTCCCCTCCTAAATCTTCTGGTTGAAGATTAACACAGCCATTCACAGCTCTGAGGCCATCCCTGGGGTAATGCTAATGAGGCTTATTTGAGCCAGTACACATAAACACATCTGACAATAGTCGGTGATCAAGCTTCCAAGTTTTTTCCGAAACCTTTTATACGAGCTGAATGACATCTGATTTCAAGTCCAGTGATGCCCCTGGGAGAGTTCTGGCAGGTTTAGAATAATAATATCTTGCAAAAACTGGGAATAAAAAGCCTTCGTACAGTCTTTTAAACCAGCTCAACTAAAAATAAATTGCAGAATAATTAATTTAAGAATGCAGTCTATCAAAGAGTCTAAAAATATTCAGGGAAATTACACTTCTAAAAGTCACATTGAGTGTTAGTTTTAGGGTTTTCATTTAACACATAACCACTCCTGAATCACAAAATAGTAAAAGCTAAAGTCCTTACCTTTAAGAAAAGGAAGAAAGATGAGTACCACGAAGTACCGGTGGTCCTTTTGTACAGCTTCCATCTTGCCCCACCGAGGGAGAATGAAAGCAGCATTGATGAGACGAGAAGTGATGCACCCGAGCTGCACTTCCTGCTAGCTCTCTGGCTACAGACAAACACTTGAGCAACTGGGGGGGGGTACACTTCACACTTAGCCCACTCTGTTAGCTCATCCCACACAGTGGGCCACTTTATCACCAGTGCTGGGAATGGGAGGCAAGCTTATGGTGTAACACTGCAAGGTGGGACCCAGACCGAGATGTTCTATTTGCAGTGATTATTCACTTAGTACTTGAAAAATGTGGATACTTTGAAAAGGTTTTGAACTTGATTACTATTTATACCTTTCCTTTTGAATACTTTGGGTGTATTTAAAAAAACGTCAACAATCATTCAGAGATGATAATCTCTGAAATACAACTTTGCAATATTGGTGTGTCAGTCCATCACTTTGCAAAGACAGAAAGATCCCAACAACTCTTGGTTGGATTTTCATAAATTCTGGTGTATATATTTATGGTACCCAGAGGATAAATCAGGCTAACCCTAGAGTTTTCCCAAAGTGCTCCCACACCCATGAGGTTGACTTTCGTTATTCAGACTGAATTACTGACAGCTCTACATGATTTAAGAGATTTAAAGGTCATATATGTGAGATATCTACTGAAAATCACAAAATGACCTAACTGTATCCTCAGACATTTAGGAAACATGCTAGTTTGAAGTCTTTGCTCCTCTGACAACATTGCAGCAGCCAGTATGTCCTCCTAAGTTTCAATTCTGGTGCAGAATGGTCTGTTTATTTTTTGACCTTTGACCTTTGAGAAGAAAGGCAGTTCGAGGCAGCCCAACACGGCCCTTTTTGACGCCCCTCAGTTTGCCAGGCAAACGGCAAACCAACAGGTGTTGCAGCGAGGAAGAGGGCAAGTGAACTGGTTCAACTGATTGTACCCGACCTAAAAAGCCTCTGCATTTATCTAATAGGCTCCAAGACAGGCACGTGGTAAGACTAGATTAAATACTGGAGATGCTTTTGAAAAAAGGAGAGAGGTTAGAACACAGAAAGGTTTCAAGACCGATGCAGAGGTTGACAAATACACATCAACACATGGTTTTTAGTGTCTGTGTTATTTATCACCAACTCATTCAGTGTGCTATTGGGTGAAAAAAAAAAAAAAAGAACACCACAACCAATATGTATCTGTTTAAAGCCACAACGGGGTCACTTCCTGAAACATGCAAAATCATTCTCATTGGTGCTCATATGAATTACGACCGCACAAGTCAAAAGTTTAATTCTGACACTTAGCTCTTTATTATCAAAATGAATTCATCTTAGATATGTATAAAACATGATTTAAAAACAGACAATAGATAATCACTTATTGAGCAGCTGGGAAAGGTTTTCAAGGCACTTCAACAGGTAGGCGCTCACTGGCTCCTGCTTGTTCTCTTCGTCTGCTGCTACAGGAAAGTAAAGGAACAGATGTAAACAACAGGACACACAAAAGCTAATGTTGAGAAGGGACATTATCAAAGTGAATAAATGTATACCTTTCTTAGAGATGCTTTGTGCCTCCTCTATTCTTAATCGAACAGAGGGACACTTCAAAGTAGTCTTGGCCTTTGAGGGGAAATTAAAGAGACAGATTAGAAAGAGGGAGAGCTTTTATCCGTTCATAATCAGGTGATAAAAACAGTTGGTCATCTCTTTCTATACGATCGAACTAGACAACGTTTTAAGCAGATATATGTTTTTATAGGACCCCACACAGTGAAGACATGCTAAGAATAAATTGACACCGGGTGGGGTGCAAAACGTTTAAATGTTTTTTGGGCCAATGTGAAACGTTTAGCAATTTGGTCAAACGTTTAAACGTATAAATGTTAAGGGGGGGGCAGCGCGTGGCGGCGTCAGGCTTGTTAAATAAACGCAGTGGTTCCCACACATAGATGATACCTGGATGGGCCGCCCAAGTATATTTCCGACCTGATTTTATTTAATTTTTCATTTATTCATAAAATTGCGGCGTGCACAAGAGAGCGAGAGAGAGAGTGCTGACACGCGAGAGGACCTCACACCTCCCGATTTAAAAAAAAAAAAAACTTCCCTCTCAACTTCTGCGGAGAGATAAGAGTGCAGAATCACATCAACAGAGAGAGACCGAGGGAGCGATAAGGTCCACTGTCCGTACATCTCTCTTGTATATGCACTGCTGTTGCGGAGTGCTTTGTGCAGTGACATGTGCATGTTACCACATTTAAAAAAAACCAACTAATTAACGTTTAAATGGTTGGTGATATAAGTACAAGTTTAGAAGTCACACCTCTAATTGGCACTGTGCGGTACATCAGAATCCAAATAATGGAATAGTCAGTGCACAATAGCAGGTGTGTGTGTGTGTGTGTGTGTGTGTGTGTGTGTGTGTGTGTGTGTGTGTGTGTGTGTGTGTGTGTGTGTGTGTGTGTGTGTGTGTGTGTGTGTGTGTGTGTACCCTCTGATTGTTGTGGAGCAGAGCCCAAAGTGAAGATGCTCCCATACATCGGGTTTCCATGTCTTTACTGTCCAAACAGCTTAACAACACCTTCATGGCTGTGCCTGGAAGAAAAACAACGTCTCAATATGATAAACATCAATTTGAAGCAAAAGAAGAGTACATGTAAAAAAAAAAATTGTTCATCTTGATATACCCATATATTGCTATTTTTTTTTAGCTCTAAATAAAACTATTCAAAGAAAAACAAGCTTGACAAAAAAAAAACACAGTCACTATCTGCATTGTTTCCTCATGTTGTCTTTTGATCATGTGTACATATCACACATACAGTAACTCATACTGTTTGCTAAACTAACACAGGAAGTGATATTTCCACAGGAAACTAAAAGAAATGACACCCACCTGGCATAGACCACACATCACACCTGCAACTGGAAACTGTGCGAGGGGGCACAATTTGCCACTTCCTCTCCTTTCATCATACTTATACATGATCTATGAATCATTGGCCTGCGTACACCTGCTGCATCCGTACACCTGCTGCATCCGTACTCTCTGAATTTAAATACAACTTGTTTGAAAATACTGAAGTTTCCAAACAGCTCATTTACTGTGCTCATCCAGCAGGCACGTGGCAACTTGTTTGTCCTTCCACCTGATGACTATTTGTCCAACATTTACTTCTTATAGAGCTCTACATGAGTGCAGCTTCGAAAAATGTAATCTTTTAGTTTTAGTTTGCAAGATGCTCGGCTTCTTTACAAGCCACTTGTTTACTTTACTTGTTATGTCAGTCTGTTGTCTTGAGCGCTCTAGACTGTGTACAATCTGCTTGTCTGAGATCAGCAAAATGTCTAAATCTAAGGATTTGTAGGAGCCATTCAAAGAAAAAAACGCATTTTCAGCTTCTACACCGGGGAACAAATATTAGGTCAAATAACTCTGGGTTCGTGTTCATTATCTGTGGCTCCAAGACCCCTTTGAACAGTCTCCCTTAAAGGACCAATATGTAACTCTGACACCTAGTGTTAGAAATGTGTACTGCAGCCCAAATTCAAAACATTTGAGAGAGCTGCCCCCCCCCCCCTCCTTAGTGTCCATGCTCAGGCAGTTTGCCATGTCAAGGACATTAAAGCAGCTCTACATCAGTCTGGAAACAGCTAGCCTTGCCCTGCTTCAGTCTTAGCTTAACTAAACACTTCCTCGCTCGAAATCCATAATCAAGCACAAAGAGAGTAATATCAATTGTCTCTGGCCAAAATGTTTTCATCAATTGCCTATCCTTTTGTTTAATACCAACCCACTGTTCATGCAATCATTTCCTTCAATCGCAGTGATCAGATTGGTCGTTAAGATACTATGACTTGTGGGGAAAAAAAAACTGAGAATCTGCTAAATGACAACTTTTAGGACTTTCAACAGAAACAAAGCCTCCCACCGTTTTCTGTTGAACTTTCCAAAAGTAAAAAGAAAAAAAAAAGGTTTTGGGAAGATTCAGAAGAAAAGAATCTTACTTACTAAAACCATGAAATGCAAACTCGAAAACACTCTTTTTTTTTTCATTCTGCTCTTTAAACACTTTATAATCCCAATTGAAGATCCTGAAAGTTAACCCTTTCTTCCCCTGCATACCGTTGGCAAGTACATGCGGCTTGTTGGCGGGGCAGAAGCAGAGGTTGTGAAGAGTGAGCAGAGCATGGCGTCGTTGCGGTGCCAGGTCTGCCAGCAGTTCCAGGGCTCCGGTCACCCTGAGGATACTCAGCTGGCCGTCCTCTGTGACCGAGAGATTGACCAGAAGCCTCAGCCACAGGCCCAGCAGGCTCCCACTGCCACAACTTACAGATGTGGCCTTCACACTACCCGCCTTAGGGATTGGCACTGACAGGAAAGCTTGGAGGAAGTTATTCTGAGAATGACAGACAAGGAAGCAGACATCATCGAGTTAATACAAGAGTTTGAGAGACGTGTGAACAGATCATTAAGAGCTGCTCCTAAGTATAGAAAATATATTTCCCCAGCCAGCGCAGTGTGAGGGCGAGATTTTGGACAGCTTAAGTGCAAGAGAAGCTTATGTCATTTATAGCTTATGTCATGTATCTTTATTTAATTCTGTCACACTGAATATCTCACTCGTGTTAATTTTATTAAACTTGTTAAATGGTTTTTCAGAGCCAATTGAGATGACTTTAAGAAAAACTGCTGAATCTAAATTTGTTTCATCTAAAAAAAATCAATTACAAAAAAGATTCATATATTGTGGTGGGGGGGATGACGCTGAAACATCCTGAAAACAATGTTTCAGATTGCACTCTGTCAACACCAATCATTACAAAGTCATGCATTATTGTCTTCATCTATATCTTTGACATTATTTGGTGTACGTCTGGTACTGTGTGTCAGCCTTACCTTTTGCAGCAGGCCTCTGCAGTCTCTGGACATGGCCAGGTTAGCCAAGAGAGAGAAAGCTAGCTTCTGGACGGGGCTGCTGTCTGGAGCGACCCCTGAGGCCAGCCTTATGATGGAGTGCATCAGGGTGCCTTTAGATCCGGCTGCAGCACCCGGACCACCGCAACAGAGGGAGCTGCACGCTGCAAAGGAGGGAGAAAAAAAAAATCACTAATACTTGATCCACATTTTTTATTTTCTAAAATTCAAATTGCAGCAAAGTTGACACAAGATTTACCAATAATGTCTTAAGTATTAATTCCACTGTTGTCTCTGTATTATCCTGTCTGTTTATGCACTGTTTGCAGCTCTTGTAGACACAGAGAAAAGTCCAGAATAAATACAGTGTTACATTTAGCAAAGCGCTCTCTTCTCCTTGCTTTTGGAGCTGCCCTTTCTTTCTGTTTATCTTAAAGCTAACTAGCTGGAAAGCCAGCAGTCCCAGTAGCTTCAAAAACAAAGACTGACCCGCCCGGCTGCACGGCTGTCTGCCCACAATACCCAAACATGCATGCATGGCTCGTTTTGCTGAACAAGCCGTCTAGCCGATTGACAAATATGATGGAGAAGAGTAGACGTCTTGCACAAAGACAGAATGAACAGCAAGATGTATCTATTTAACTTAACAGTGTTCAAAATCTTTTTTTGAAGTAGCAGTAAGGTCTTCCATGTACATCCAGATTGCTCTAGCTGAAAGTCGTTTCATCTTTTTACTGTCTTTTAATCATCATTCACCAGCACAGCTCTGACTGATGATGAAAACCGTCTCTTGACTCTGGGAGGGAGGGATAGTATTAGGCCCGAGGCAATAGCTGCGATTGATTCTATTACAACCCCATTCAGAAATGTAAACACAAATTTGTAACATACAAAAAATAGAGAGTCAAATAAAAACATCTCTGTTTGGGAACCACATCCACCGTCAGTGTAACTGACAGGGCTAATTGCTGCAGTTGGAGTTTAAATACAAATTGAACAGGACACAGTGTGACGCTGATTGATGTTGATTATTGGAGAACATGGCAGCTTATAGGTTATGCTCATCCTGGAATGGTTTAGCCTACAACGTGCTGGCACTGTGAGCGGGTGTATGCTGATGATAGCCTGAGGTTATCTCAATACCTGTCAAGATGGCCAGTCTACCATAGAATTGACAAGAGAGCTCTACTTGATAATGGATCTACTCCTCTAATGAGAGTTAAAGGCCTTCCCACTGCTAACACAAATCTCATTAATTCGTTTTGCAAACATATTGGATTGATCATTTCATAGAAGTGTAGAAAAAAAAAAACAGTTTTTTTTTTCTTCTTTCTGGCTGTCTGTAGGAGCAAGTTTTGGGGCTGCTACAAAAATAACTGTGAAAATATGTGTGCCACAGACAAAAACAACAATCTAACTTGAACTAGCAGTACAAACAAAGCCTTGGATGAAGGAGGTAGACTAGAGATGAAACAGTCAGAGGAAATGTAGCCTTCTCCCGAGACGCAATGGTAGCCTGAGGGTGGATGGTGTAATACTAAGCCTGGCTGCATGCAGCCTGAACACAACCTGCTGTTCGGTTAACCTTTAGGGAAATACTGTGCCTGACTTCACTGATTTCTGCTACCTCACAGCTTGAGCATACGAGGGGTCTAAAGCGAGTGAGTTTAGATCAGAGCACATGCACCCACTGAGGATCCGGTGCCAATCAAACAGAGGCGCACAGAAAGACACAGACACGTTGCACATGAAACTTCCTTTCACTGATGAAACTGATTTCAGTTGCACAACTACACCAGTCACACACACAAATGCATAAAAGGCACCATGAGCTGTTTATCAAAGTCAAATTTCCCTACTGTTTCCTCCCAATGAATCTCTCCTTTTCTCTACTCGACAAGCTTTTTTTTCTGCAAGTCTTTGTCTGTTCTCGATTCTATGTACACAGCTCCTACATTTGCATGATGGAATACCAACATCTCAGGCAATACAGAGACGCTCTGTGCTTTCCCACATCATCTCCAACTGGTCTGACTCCCAGTGCCATACATACAGTGAGACAGCCATGCAGCCTGACCCCTGATCATGACAGTGTGCCTATTGTGACTGGCAGGCGAGCAGGCGCTGCTTGTACAGTGAGACACAATGTTGTTCAGCGGTCGTTTTGGGAGGACAATGGGGCTCTTAGTGTGAAGGGTGCGTGACTCAGACGGAGGCGACGGGCAGGCATGAGACAGGCACAGTGCCTGCACAAACACATAAGACATACAGACAGACACACGCGGACAAACAGACCTGTGGCGCAGTTGGCCGTGTAGACACACAGAAGTTCCAGCACCGCCTCCATGGTGGGGTCGTCCAATAGCAGCCAAGGCCAGAGAGCATAGAGTGCCAGTGTCAGACGAGCATCTGTGGCCACCGTCTACACACACACACACACACACACACACACACACACACACACACACACACACACACACACACACACACACACACACGCTTAAACTAGCACCAAAATAGCACACTTAAAAAGTAATATAAAACATTAGAGAAAGCCTAATTTATACGAATGCACAAACACAGATGGAAGTAATCAACATGAATTGCTTTAGTGTTTTTGTAAGTGTGCAGAAGAAAACACACAGGGAGTAGAAAATAGCAGGGTAAACACAGCAGTTGAGTGTCCCTGGCTACTTAGTCCAAGGTAACCACCAGTGACTAAAAGGCCACTTAAAAAATGAAAACCAGTTAATATGCCTCATAAGTAATGCCATTACAGGGTTTAAGAAGCTAAACTTGCTGACATGTTAGCAGGACTGTGCACATTTAGCTGAATCTCATTTACAGGCTCAGCATTGGTACTTTAACGTTCCATTAAAAAACAATTAGCAGAGGGGAATTAAAAGGCAAGGCGCAGAGGCTCACTTTGCATTCATCGTTGCGATAAAGAGCGCTCCGCAGGATCTCCACAGTCAGCTTGATTTCCTTTAAACGGCCTTCTTCCTGATAATACAGAAAGACACAACAAAGAGCATTATGTTCCCATGTTCAAGATAAAAACACACTCTACGCTGCTCCATAACAGCAAGGAGACTTACTGCTGAGAACTACAACAGGTATTCATAATATTTATCCCAAAAAAAGAACTCCTCCATGTAAAATAAAAAGAAACACAAACTGCTGAGGCTGGAAATTTCCATCCGGTCTCTGCTCACCTTTTTGCGGTGAGATGCTTTCCCAGGGCGGACCGACTCCAGGTGGAGCTGAGACTGAGTTTGCTTCATCTGCTCAACACAGCTGTCAATAAGACCAGCTGGAAAAAACAACAACAACAACAACAGATAGTCAGTTTTTAAAGTGTTACCTGATCATTTTAACGTCAAATGTTATAGAAGGAACATTTCTAATCTTGCATGTATTTCTGCAGCAAAAAACTGTTAGTGTCAATCATAAGGCCCATTCCACCATAAATTGGTCTGAAGAAAAGGAGAATGAGGTTAAATCCTACTTGATTGCATGGATTGCAAAATGTAAAGACACTGGACATTTATAAGAAAATATAATCACTCATACAAGCACTGCTACTGCTCTATGCGCATTTGAAGCGCCCACCAGAACAAATTCAGTTTTTTTAATTTGAAAAAGTGACTTGATTTAATGTAGTCTCTGGGGAAGTGTTCCCACTGTTTCTAGCTTATTAAGACTTATAAACATTCCCATCTTCATATTTGGTCTGTAGCTACACTTCTCTCCTTACTTTATTTATCTTGTTGACCTCGTCTTAGATTCTCACACTCGTAAAAAGCATCCGTAAAGAAATGACTCTGAAGCCCTTTTCACACATCGACTCCTGACATTTTCTAGATAATTCCAGGCCTTCAGGTTGTGATCATTTCAAGAAAACACTTTTCACACATGCACCTCACAACTAGAGATTATCTTTGCCGCACACACTCTCACACCTCAACACACTCCTGTTGATTAAGGTGAAGAGGTGGCTGGGTACTAGCGGTACAGAAGGAAGAGGAGGAGACTTCAATAATAGTGAGTGTTTCTGGGTAAATATTGCTCCAATGTATTTAAGGACATTTACAGAATACAAATACAGCATAAGAAAACAATAGATGACAACCAAGGCGAGCAGTACAGAGTATAAAGCAGCAAACCTATGCTTAATGTCAACGTCATCACCTCGCCCACCTGGTCATGAGTGTTCTACACTAGTGATTCCTAAAGGGGGGTCGAGACCCCCAGAGAGTCGTGATCGAGATGCCTTCCACAAAAACTAGTAAACAAATTTAAATAATTTAAAATTGTATATGTTACCCATTATTGTAAAAATGGATAGAAAAAAAGTAGTTCCATTTCAAATAAACTACATAACTAACTGAAATGAAAATGAAATGAAAGTGTAAAAACACTTTAAATCCTCCATCTCCAGGGACAGTGGCGGTCTTTTTGCTGTCATGAGATGAAATGTTTAGGAACCCCTGTTCTCGGTATTCATGTGCATTAGTTAGATCGAGGAGATGGCAAAACAAAACTCCTCCTGTCAGTGATAATATTTTTTTAGAACAAGGGAAGAGGGCTAATGTATCTCTCTTCACTGTGTCTAGTGCACTCTCAAAAAACAGCTCTAAATGATGTTGTATTCTATCATGAATGGCCTTCTTGTAAAAGACGTTTTAAAAATAGATATCTTTTCCACTAAATAATGACATTTTGAGTTCATACGAAGAGTCTTTTACATGATATGTCTTATGGGAAGCCACAAGACAAGCCGGCGACCCACTTAAACATTTCAAAGTGTATGCAACAGGTGACAGCTTGACTGTAGCCTGAGGTTTGGGGTTTTACCTTTGGCTGCATGGATTTGAGCGGAGGGGCTGCAGGCTAACAGTGTCATCAGGGTTCTGGCTGTCAGCTTCTTTAAAGGGTCCTGAAGGGTCCTCTTCTCAAAACTCTGGCATCGGCAGTGAAGGAGGAACACAGTGTTCAATCAGTCCACGTAATCGCACACTCTTGAAAGTTAGCATCAAAGTTTTGGATTGCCCTGAGCACATACACTGGTGTTGTATAGAAAAGTAATCAAGTTTAGTCACAGTGAACTCCTGCTGTGCACCAGGGTCTAGACAGACTACCCCTGCGCCTCCACCTACCTGCAGTAACAGTTCACACAGCTGGCTGGCTGAGTGACCACTCACAATGTCAGACAAAGCTGAGGCAGGTTTAGAGTTTGAGGTCGTGACCTCTACACCCTGACTCTTTGTCTCTTCTATGAAGACTGCACAGAGAAACTGCAGAGCCACTGTGTGAAGAAGATGATCTGACAGCTTCTCATTCACACACACAGATAATGTTCCTGCACACACACACACACACACACGGGGAAAATAAAAAAAGAGCAAGTTGGTAAGAGAATACTTTTCTTTTTTAAAGAATGACACAGCAATACACTTAATCACAGCGTGACAAAATGGCAAATTTATAGTTGAGATCCCTCGACAGTGCTGTATTTCTCCATGCACTGGCAGAGAAAACACTAATCATTTGAATGTGTATGCAGATATCATCAACATGTACACACAGAAGTAAACACACACACAAAGGCTCAGCATTCATCTTTCACCGGACTCATCAGATTCCTCTGCTGTGCCATTAATCACAGAGGAAGATGAGTGGGAGGAGAGGAGGTGGTTTAAGGACAGGATGCAATTATCAAATCCTAGCATCTGTTCAGGGAAGTTAATACACACAGAAATGATGCAATGATGTGTGTTAATGTGAGATTTCTTTTTTTGTAACACAATTACAGCTGCACAATTATAGCTAAAGTGCCAATCCTGATTATCTAGCGAGTTATTGCAATCAGCATAATTATCCTTATCACGATTATCAGTCTTTAGGTTAAGTAAATAACGACCTTTATAGCGTGATGTCATCATGTATAAGATCTCAAAGCTCAGAGGGATGTTGACAATATAAATGTCTCCAAAAGACAATAAACTATAATTATGAATTGTGAGAAATTATCCATAATGGATGATTTTCAACCTGATTTTTTTGCAGCCTACAACACAATAATTAATTTAGTCACTCCTCCCCTCCCACACACACACACACAGGCACACACACACACACAGACAGTGCAGAGTATCTGTGTACCTGCAAATGTCCGCCAGCGTCTCCCCAGCGCAGCAGAGACAGATGGGTACGACGCTGAGCTGTCCCTCCTCACCAGAGTAGCCAGGAGCATAAACACGTCTGCCCAGCACACACAGACTGTGTCCCGGGAACCTGCATCTGAAGAGGGAGAGAGTGAGTCACAAATTTTATGACACGAGACAGACACGACGCCACACTGCAGAACACACCGCAGGGAGGGACGAACAAATGTCAGAATGGGGCTTGCTTTTGTAGCATCGTTAAAAGGTTTTTAACAAAATCAAAAGGGAGACACAGATCATGCATTTTTAATCTTAAATTTAAGGAAACATTTTGGAATATACTCCTGAACTTTATTCTTTTAAACTGATGACTTCCACTTGAATATAACTTAAAGTTCTGACCTAATCCTGTGGTATCCAGCATGAGCACTGCCACAAGAGTCCCTAACAGCTGTTTCAGGAAGTCCATCTGACCAATCAGCTCCTGGCTCACCATGACACATGACTGCAGCAGTTTGGAGAAGCTGGACAGGAACTGAAGTAACGTGACAAACTAGAGACATGTAGAAAGAAGCAGAGTTCCAGCATTTACAACACGTGCGGAAGGACACGTTGCAAAGATTTACAGAACATCTGAGGTTAGAGAAAAGGTGATAACGGATGTATAGGGAGAATAAGTTCTTCCTTTGAAAGCGTTAATATTCCAAGCTTGCAAAACAATGCTTTGAGTTTAAGCTTGTTAAGTATTCCACCCACACTGAAATCTGGAGGTGCCCTCAGACAACCTCTCGCTGCACTGAAGCTGGCACTGCGCCGTACCAACCCACATTTTTTTTTGTGGTAAGTCACACTAACAAAAAAAAAAGTTGAAAAAAAAACTCTTCAGAGCTGTCTTTGAGAATGTTTCTCACCTGGCTCTTGATGTCTTCTCTCTCTCCTGGAAGGATGTTGGGCGTCTTTAGCTCGTTCAGACATTTCTCGATAGGACCGATATCCAACAGACTGAGAGAGAAAGATGATGGAGAATGTGAGTGTTTGTAAGAAGTATGAAGAGGTGATCAGGGTAAGAGTGAGCATTCATTCTCTACAGCACCATAAATATATAGATTTATCCACATCATCTATAATTATGATTTTAAAAAATTACCAAAATATATGAAAGTGTTAATTTTATAAGTTGTAGATGCTCCTGATGTCCTCATAACTTACGTTACTTTACCATTAAATAGCTTTTTATTCACTTCAATGCAAGGAGAAAGGATTCATGCAGTTTAAACTGCGTGTACATTTGCATATTTGGAATAAAGAAGATTACAAAAAAAAAAGTCTACCGCAACCATTCCTTGACTTTTCTTCCTGATTAACACATCAGAGGTGGTTGTTGTGTGTGCATGCAGCCTCTCACCTGGCCAGTGCCTGGAGGAGCTGGTTGTGTCGCACAGCAGTGAGGGTGGACTCTGGCAGGATGGCCAGCAGGTTAGCCAGCAGGCCACAGTGGGCCGCCATGAGTTCAGGAGTAACCATGACAACGGGCTCCATGGCCAAGGGCTCGCCCAGTCGGGAGTCTTGGGAGGTGACCGCGTCGCTTGTGTCTGTGTCGCTTTGGCCTGTGAGACACAACAAGAGAGCAGATAGAGACATCTCCAATAGCTCACTGTTTGATTCTCTTCTGTGTGTTGCTAAAGATGCTGTGACCACATAATAAAAACATTAGAGAGAAAACAATGGAAAACAAGGCACTGCTTCTTCAATTTGATATGTAAGACGGAGACATAAATAAACAAATATGGAGAATGGTTCCAGTTTGTTTGCAAGCGACCAAAAAAACATTCACTGCTTTTGAAATAATGTGAAAGTATATTTGGTATAAATAATAAACCATGCTCTGTTACTTTAAAAACAAGTGTGTGAAAACTCCTATGCACTTTTTATTTCACTGAATTAAAGACATTTTTGTCCTAGCATTACCTTGGGCCGTCAGTCTGCTGGTCGGGGTTTCTTCTGTGACGCTTAATGGAGACAGACTTTTAGGGGTGTGCGGTCCTGAACCTCGAATCTGTAAACAACAACGACATGCAGACATGAGGATCCAGATGGGACTTAATGCAGCTATTCATTAACAACGTGCAGGTTTGTGTGCATTTTTTTAAGGCATGAAGCATTGCTGACCACAGTGCTCGAGGTGGAGAGGGAGCTGGAAGGTCGGCTGGAGTTTGCAGTGGGAGCTGGTGGATCACATTTCCAAAACCATAGAGAGTTCTCAGAATCTAGACCAACAATCATTTGTTAATTTATACTTGAATCCTCTAAAGTGCAATCCATTTAAAAAAGGCCACATGATCTAATCATCATAAAACCAACACTTACCCAGTGAACTGCCCCCTTGAAGGCCTGGTCCTCCAGTGGAGCCGGCACGAGGCTGCAGATGGAAAGTGTACCTGCCTCTGTAACAACTGGAGGCACAGACAGCCACATGCTGGAAGTACTGACAGTGGTAGAGCAGAGCCTGAAGCGCTGGAAGACCCACTAGAGACACACCGGACTCCTCATCGTGAACGCATGGGTGCTGGGAGACAGGAGAGTATGAGAAGGATATAAAGGGATGAGTGCACATGAAAATGTTACTGATAAATGTATCAGAAATATCTCAAACATTTTCACACAACCTCAGTTTGCCTTTCTGTCTTTCTCAAGCTTTTGTCAAATAAAACTAGATCAGATTATCTTAAACAAAAAGCATTGTTTAAAGGTAATAATGAGTAATATGGATCTATTTTCTGCTTCTGGCAAATAGCAAATAAGGATGATGATTTTTTTGATGATGAGGGTTTAAACCTCATTATGTTACTGGGAGAGCGGGGGAGGAGGGGCTGCACCCCCAGTAGAGTTTCAAAACTAGCAAACCCTGTCTGAACTATGCAGGACTCAAGTAAATACTTGGTTTGGTAAGAGAAAGAGGAGAGACACAAAGAGAAACTGAAGGATAGGGAGAGATAAAAAAAAAAGAAAACACTTCATGGTCTATAAAGGCTTTTTAACTGGCTGGCAGAGCTGCTGACCTGCCAGTGGGAGTCCTTGGCCTCCTCTGCGTTGGCAGGCATGGGCATCACCAGCAAATTCTGCAGGATAAATGCAGCCTGGACACACAAACAAACACAAAAAAAAAGTTGCGCACACACTAGGTCAAGTGAGACTGCATCAGCAACAGTGCCATCTGCCTGTATTTGACTGGTAATACACAGAAGTCCAGCCACACTCACTGACCACAAGAAAACACAGTACTGTTCAGTCCTTAAAACAAGGCAATTATTGCTTTATCATGTATCAGTCATTTCTATAACTATAAATAATAAACAGCTCTATATTTAAGCTCAGAACATCTCAGAAAGGTGTTTTTTTTTTTTTTTTTTCACGAGTGGCACTAAGAATGATACCTCTCTGCGGACCATGCTGCTCTCCTGCTGATCCATGAGGATGTTGAGCAGCGTGCCCCACAGACCTCCGCTGATGTTCTGACAGCTGGCACACAGAGCCTGGCACCCGCTGGGCACCGAGGACAGAGCTGCACCCAGACCCAAACTGGCACACCTCACCTGAAACGAGAATTCAGGTGGGTGTTTAGAGAAAAGAGAAGAGAGAGTTAAATGTACATCTTAAGACTAGAAATAAGTAGCCTTCAAATTTGTACGTGGTGGTTATTCATAAGACTGGCATTTAAAGCAGAAATGGCAGAGTCAAGGGAGCCTCTTTAGAGTGACTTGTGTTGGAAGTTATTTTCGGAGACAGACAGAGGGTTTTGGTATGACATGCCGTCATTTGCTTCTTTTTCTCTGTGAGTTCTGGAACAAATCTTATGGGTTTCATTACGTCCCAAATGTCAGGCCTCTTGAAACTCAATTTGATGACAGAGAAAGTTATTGAAGTAGAGACGAGCAGTGAGCAGCTAAATATTGAAGACTGTAGTGTCATAAATGTTGTTTCTGTAAGTGTAGTGACTGTCCGTACCTCCTGATCTCGGTCGACCCAGAGTGGAATGAGCCAGGCCAAACCAAGCTGAGAGGCACTACCCTCCTCGGCAGCTGCCTCAGTCCCCAAAGACCAATGAACTATGAAGTCCTGATGAAGACAAAATAGAAAGAAAAACATGCTCAAGGTTGGTTACATTTTAAAATGTTTTCATGGAGTCTGGTGAAGAAAGGGGGAAAAACTCCAGTACATGAATCGGATCACTGATTCCTTTGTAAGCAGCAGTATCTTCACTTACAGGACATTGTTGACACTTGCCTTGTCTGTGGTGTCTGCCATCATCTCATGGGAGAGGTGAAGTAAGCAGACGACAGCGTTCTTGGTCACACCTTTCCCCATGAAAGAGAGGGAGTTGCCTCCCCACTCTACATAGAAAGAGGAGATCACCTGCACAGAAGGTCACAAAACATATTTGTTAAGTGGTTTTATCACAAGATGCTCCTGCTTTCTGGATCGTTGTCATTTGAACATCCAAGACGGCTTCGGTTTAGTGTTTGCTGTATGCGACTCACTGCATCCTAATAAATACAGCAGAGACTAATTATTTAGCTTTGATTCTCGCCATCAGGATGTGGAAGTGCACTGAAGAGCTGATGAAGAGAGAGAGAGAGAGTGGCCTAAGGCTGGCTGAGCTTTAGGGCCCTACAGTGCTGAAAGTATCAGGTGAGAGGTCGGTCAGAGGGTGGAGGGCATGGGGGTCAGGTATCGGATTGTAAGATCGAAGTAGCCACCAGAGGGTTCAGACTGAAAAGGAAACTAACCCTCACTCTTTATCTCATGTTAATCAGAGCAGCCTGTTGAAACAAACCAAACCAACATGAAAAGGTATTGTGCAAAGAGAAGAGTCGATTCCACAGGGGTCTTCATTCTCAATCAAAAATGAAAGTTTGGACACCTCTGTGCTGAAGACTGCTGTGCAAGCTGGTCTTCACTGTGTTAGGTTATTGTTTCACGGACTGTTGAACAACCGAACAGATGGAATAGGCAAGCTTGATTAATCTCATCAGCATCTTCTCAGTGTGGCATATCTAATCAATGAGATTTTTTACCTTTTGCAATTCATGTCCCGTAACCATATTCTGCTTCATTTTTAATTAATTCCTCAGAAAGCACTCTGCTTTGCCTTTTATTCATTTCTGTTGGCAGTCTTGGCTCTTGTGAGTCGGCATGCTTCGTGCATATGCCTGTGCAACACATGAACATATGCACACGTACTCAGCAGACACAGAACACTGCTCACACACCTCTAAAAGACCACTGAGATACTTGGAGCAGAGGGACATGGGCTCCAGGTCAGGGCAGTGGGAGCTCCAGCCAGGCTGGGCAGTCAGGCTGACCATGCCCTGCAGTGTCCTCTCCAGGCTGGGAAGGCCGTAGAAACGCGGGGCGTCGGACACCCGCAGGCTCTGAAGCAAACGGACTGCCAGCTGGCTCTTGAAGGGGCCTGCTAGCGCCAGACAGAGCCTGGACAGAAAGGAAAGGACAGAGTGAGAGAGAGAGTGAGAAATACAGACAGGATGGTTGATGCAGACAACAGACAAAAATAATAACTCTAATGCAAATTCTTCATCATGAGTAGGTAATGCTTGTATGATGCTGTCAATTTTGATGTCTGAATGACTAAGCAAGCAGGTTTTTCATCACAAGTTATGTGAAAAATAATAAAACATTCCCTACAGTGGAAAAACATTTCAGTAACTTTGTTTCTTCCTGTTGATGTTAATTCATTTTATAACCGCACAGGAAGGCTGAATAGCATTCAAATGGAGTTCATTCACCTTCTCCGAGCTCTTACAGAGTAAAAATAACTGCGCTTTCATTCATTTCTAATTTAGAATTCATTAGAATTGTAGAGATTCCAAGGCATAATGCCAACAGAAAAGTTATGCCTCTGTGCCCCTGAACTACAGCAGCATTTAGAGCAGAATTTAGAGCTTATTATTTGAAAAGCAGAAAGGATGCTACTGCTACCTTTAAGAATTGAATACATTTTAAATGAGTACCTTAGCATTAGGGCTAAGCTCTGTCATGCTTACCTGTCAGTGGTGTGTGTCAGTCTAAGGAGTAAGATGTTGAAGAAGCTGGTCAGCTCTCTCTGAAGTCTCTGGCTGACATGGTTCTTCAGTTCCTCCAGCTCCCCTGAGTTTTGAGTGGAGGTCTGTGTCTCCACACCGAGCAGCAAATTTAGAAGGGATGCAGCCTCCTAGATGAGCGTTATATGAATGGACACCAACATTTTCATTACATTTCTAGGATGTCTATTATTTATAATTCTGACATTTTAGTCTAGTTTTTTTTAAAACTGATCTTAGTATTTTTGATGTCTTGTATTTGTTAGTTTTTTGTGTGGTGTTGTGACTGTGAATGCAGTTGCTGCTGTGACGGTGTAATTTCCTGCAAAGGATTAATAAAGTACCCATCTATCTATCTATTTGATTATTTTTGAATATGTGGAATTGTTTGAAACTTTGATTTACTAATCTTGGCTAGCAAAAAATACATTTGTGAAGGAAAAAGAAAACTACAAGCTGAAATGAGAGAAATGAGTAATAAGTAATGAACAGTACTTTGTTATCCGCATGCATATTTAGTCACATCTTTGTCTTTGTCTTGATGGAACTAGTAACTTAAGTAGATTATGAAGTATTGATTATAAAAAAACATTCTATCTGCTGATTTTTTCTAAATTCTAACAAACTGACCCATGAAAGGAAAAGGTTACCAGCAATGTTTCAATAAGCATCACGCGCATACTACGGGCTATATTTCCATGCAAACCCCAGCTCTAGGAGTGCAAAACATGCAGAATTTATTTCTTCAGCAGTGCATACGAAGAAGATAGTTGATGGGAGTGAAGAGAACAACAGATGTTCCTGAAACAGCTCAGTAATTACAGAAAAGTCAGAGCAGAGCTGTTCACCCCTACCAGGCATTCAATCTGAGTCTGCTTCAGCTGCCAGGGGAGGGCTTATTGTTTACACACACATTAATGAGGAAGCCAAGGTGAGACTGATTAAATCCTAAAAGTAGCTCTCGCTGCTAAAACAGTGCAGTTTTCCTTCTCCTCAGGCAAAACGTATGACTCCAACTTTGTGTTGAGAGCTCAGGAAATGATCTGTGCTGCAGGTCTGAGGTGCCACACTGTGAAACTGTTTTCCCTGTCGTTATGAGACAGTACGGCTTTTCTGATGGCATGTGACTTGTTTTGATTACAGGTATATATAACCCTCTGTGTTGGAGAGGAGAGAGCCTAACCAGATTACTAGCGAGCAGAGATGCAAACACAGATACTTCATTTGTACATAGAAAGACAGCAAAGACAAACTACAAGTGCATTAAAACACATTAAGAAAAAAATATACGGATGAGATGGCTGCTATTTTGCTAATTTTTCTTTTGACTGCATGATCCATGGATTTTACAACCATGGCTCTGTAACACAACCAAGCAGGCTACAGGATGATAGAAGTGAGGTTTAGCTGGCGTTGCTTGTCCAGAAAGTGTGAATTATTTGTACCTGGTTGAGGAGCAGCTGCAGTATCCAGCGCAGGTCCTTGTCCTCGGAGTCAGATGTGGACTCGGTGTGCACCTGTTTGAAGTAGGCATTCAAAAATGCAACAATGCCCACCAGCAACCTCTCATCCTCGACACAGGCAGGACGCACCTTGAGAAACCTTCAGGAAAGGAAGAGAGAGAGACCGTGTCAACAAGAGGAAGAGAGCCCTGTGAAAGGAAAATCCTGGTGATCATTTAATACCTTTTCTTGGTACAATTACTCAAATATGACCATTACGCTTAATTTCTATTGACAAACTTTCTCAGCATTGTTCAATTCTTTTACAGGTAAAACTTTTGGCTGAAAGAAAATTCAAAATAACTTCAAAGATCTTCAATAATGTCACTCGAACGTTTTGGTTCGAAGAGAAATTATGAATCAATCCCAGACTTTAGTGAAGCTTTAATGCGCATATCAGGCACTTTAAAAGGTAAAAAAGTAAAGAAAATAAAGAAAACCTGGACGCCCTAATTGCAATAAAAGAAAAAAGGCTGGCAATTCAAGAAATTCATGAGAAATTCTACAAAGTAAGACAAACACATGAAGCCTTTCTTCCCTTTATGAGCAATGGAAAACATTTAGTTGACAGCAGTAAGAACAAAGTGGAGAGGATCTTGCTTCTAAGCATTGAACCTCAAATAAATACATGGTACATTGACATCGTATGGGTAGTACCTGGTCACTGCTGCCTGCCAACTGAGGGACTGGAGAGTGTCTCTGCAGCTGTGTGTGGCAACTTGAGGGAGTGCCAGTCTGTCAAAAAGCAAATAGAGGCTGAGCCTGGAGAGGGCAGAAGTCACCGAACTGTGTCCCGCTGCCATGACGATGGCCTGGATGCAGTCCTGCAGTGCAGCAGGAAGGTGAACCGCCTGCAGGGACAGAACCTGGGCTTCTGACAGCCTTAAGTCAAGATGAAATCTGTGGGGGAACAAAATGTAAATGCTTGATAATATATGTGTATTTCTTAATTGGCATCATGAAAAGAATACTAATGCCTGTATTAATAAACACATTTGATCAGCAATCCAAAGGGATGAGACATTTATAAGTCATCCACAGAAAGATGTTTTCTGAGCATTACATATCACTGTATCGAGCAGAAGCACGCATCATTGCAGCTACGACAAGAAGCAATGTTCAAGGAAATAGTCAAATGATGTCAAAACAATATGGATTCAAACAAAATTGCCTTGAACTTTAAATACGTCTTCTTGTCTCAATTAAAGCACTGTATGAAATTTACTTCCAGATGGATTGATCCATCTATGACACATTCTAAACCTTTTTGCTGTAATCAAGCTGGTAAAATCTGTGCGAGAGACATCCTCATCTGTTTGAATTAGGTCACATTAGAAGTAAATGAAGACAGATGAAACACAAGACGTAATTCTTTAGTGCATTTCTCCATTAAAGAGAACATTGCAAAAGAGTGATGTGTAGCAGGATTGTTCTACTTTAAAATCCTGCAAAGGAATTATGATTCTGATCAGTTTCTCCACCATCCAACTGTTTCCTCAAACTGAAACCAAAAATGAATAGCAAAGTGCTAATGAGGACATGGACATTGAATAGACAGATTCAGGATAGTTTGAAACTATTCTTAAGTCTAACTATGTTCAAAAAGGTTCTCACTCATCAACATTGGTTGAATGGCCTTGAAGCTCTTCAAGCAGGTTGTCCATCCCGGCATGCCATGCGGTATTCCAGGCCACTTGTAGGGCTTGGCGGGCAGGCGCCAGGGTCAGCAGGTCAGAGGAAGAGGGCAGGACGCAGCAGTAAGGGCTGACAGCGTGATGAGTCGCTGCCTGGAACGGGATGTTGAACCTGGAAATTTTGGAGAATTGTAAACTGCTGTTGAGAACTTGATGACCTAAATATGAATGACAGCTGTTTTCATATTTTAACCAATCAGCTCACCTTCGTGTTACAGACAGGGGAAGGGAAAACGGAGCGAGGGACACATCTGTGTTGGAATTGTCCGACCTGATATGACATCAAAAACAGGAAGCACAACATTTTTTTTTTATTATTATTATTTTTTAAACAGGCACATTTATTTTAGAATGATGGGAAGCTCTGAGAGAGAAACAATAAACTCACCAGACTTCAATGCTTGCAATTTCATCAAATAGAAGCAAGCTCATTAGGGCAGAAATCTCACTCCCATTGCCTTTGTTCTCCTTTAATATCAGGGATGCTATAATGAAGACAACACATACACAACTTAATAATAACCGCACCCTAAACTTTGTCTCTCCATCTCATCAGCAACATTAAAGTACTTTTAGAGACTCAGGACTCATTTCACCATTAAAGTGCTGAAGCGTACAATGATAGAGCCAGCCAGGCTTTGTTTACATTAGGACAATATGGTGACTCTGAAATGAAGCGTTCATGCTTTGGACTGAGTTGTAATAAAACATTTGGCACATATTTTGCATAAAACCTATCTCTTGAACGCTCAAAAAAGAATATGTCTGCCTAAATCTGTGGGGAAAAGTCTAAATATATGCAGGCAGTCACATTCAAGTTAATTAAATACAAATGTATTTAAAATATTTGATAAATAATTAAGCTACAAATTATACAACAATGTGAGTTACGTCATACATTGCCAGCATCAGCACTGAAGACAAAGCTCGAATAAAGCTATGTGTGTTTTGTTGAGCTCCATAGCAACAAGTTGCATCATGCTATAATACCACCTATTACAGAGTGACATAAAAACTGTGCATCAAAGAATGACTTGTCAACTCCATTATTTTTTTTTATTCAAAGAATATGCCCCCAGGCTGCACCACACAACGTGTATAGCTGTTACTTAATGAGTTGTCTTGTGAACGTACCCCTGAGCACTGTGAGGAGCAGGAGGTTGCGCTGTGCCAGGCTGTGCCTCAGAGCTGGATCTGAATACACCAGCTTCCTCAGGATGCAAGCACAAGGCTCCAGCAGGCAATCTGAGCTCTGGGGAAAAAACAGCAACATTCGCACTCAGTGTCTAATTGCAGGGAAAACACAGACACACACACACACACACACACATTCTCTTTCTGTCTCACACATATAAATGCACACGGCCTCGTTACTGTCTCTTCACATAACATTAACTCAAATTCAGTGATTACGCAGGTTGCAGGCAATCGAAATAAAGGGACAGATATGACTCGCAGACATCTCCTTTACACACTTGTTAGCTGAGAAAAGTCATCCTGTTTGTGTGTCCCTCCACCTCCATGTAGTCAGTAATGCTGGACGTTTAGCCCTGTAAGCAGCGTCTGATTTAAGGCCTGGGAGTGATCAACAGACTGCAAGAACTAGACGGCTAAAATCACTGCTGACCAAAGCCTGTCTGACACTATTAATACAGGCCACTTCATCCTTCTATCATGCAAGCTTCAGTGGGTTTCCTCTCCATCCGCTGGCAACACATGTACTCACAAGAGTAGGAAATGTACAAAACTGGGAGCACATGTTACTGCATTTATGAGATACGGGGGTTTGTTTTATTAGGCTTCAACAGCAATTCACTCAGCACACATCTATTCCTCACTTTGCCAAAGCAGGTTTTGTGTTTACCGTGTTGCCGTTTACACTCTCCATAATGAAAGAAATGACTTTGTCGGTAATTCCAAGATTCTTCAGCACTGGATGCATTGTGGTGTCTGCAGGGAAGGTAGCAGAACAATTCAATAAACCGACAACAAACATTTGCATATTCATCTACTGTTTGTTTTTTGTGGTTGCCTAAAACATATGGTGGTGGGAAGGCAAAAAAAAAAAACACATCTGCACTCCTTGCAAATTCTACATCTCACAAGGGCAGATTTCTAAAGATATGTTGTGGAGGAGAGTTTCATTTGGGTCTTTGAACCCTCTGTTCGGGTGGCAGATAACTTAGGCAAATACTTCATTATAAAGTATCAAGCCTAATAAACTTCTCAGATCAACTTTTAGAGGAATTTCAACTATAAGCAGCTGGTTGTGCTTGAAATCCTCTGTACAGATTTGTAAGAACTTGGAGTTTAACTTAGTAAAATAGAAAATATGTTTTTGAGGGACCATAAATACACAGGTTAGAAGAGGCCAAAAGCAAAAACATGTGAAAATCAATGTGTTTCTCATTCAAATCTGCCTCTTAATGATCACACTGATTAGAATGGACAAAGTTTTTGGAGGAAAATGGACAGAAGAAGACTTTAAATGATCCTTATCAGCCTATCCAGAGGCAAGCTTCAGCAAGGAAAGGTGTTGAAATAATACATGAGTTTGAGGAAACTCAAGTATACTCTATATACAATATATAAAAAATTTTTTACAGACATCTCACCTTGAAGCACTACAGAAAGCTGCTCTGCTGCCGATCTTTTCAGGGAGATGTCAACTGAGTCTGAAGTCAAGATACAAAACAGCTTCTCCACTGACTCCACCTGCCCGCCATCAAACACAACAAGTCAGCAGGAATGTATCTTAACGTGTTATTCCGTCTGTGTATGTAGATTTATACCTTGAGGACAGACTTGTTGATGGTATCCAGCCTGATGTCTACAGGGGTTTTGAGGCAGAAGAGATTTGGAAGGGAGGAGATCAGTTGTTGATCCAGGTCTGGTCTGGCTGTGTTAGCATCATCACTGCTGGTTAGGTGGGGCAGGATCTGTTGCACTGCTTCTATTCTCACACTGTTATTAACAAGCAGAATTCATGCAAATGTGAATATTGATATTTACTTTAAAAAAATCACGCTTTAAAAGATAGAATAAAAGCAATATAAATGGAGGGCTAATTATGTTATCACTTCGAGATTTCTGTTTTTTACACAACATCTAAATGTTGATTGGTTGTCAAATAGTGTCTGGCCAGGCAGACAAATCTATTAGCTGGTGCCAAAATGTACCAGGGCTTGTCTCCTGGCCAGTGTCTGGTGTTAATTTCCATCTCTATCAATATTCATAGACTGGGACTAAAGAGCTGTTTCACACAGGCCACACTGAGGATTTCGATGACTTGATGAGCACATCAGCTGACAGCTACAGACAGAAGTAATATGTCCATCACATTTCAGTTTGTAATGCAAAATATTAATACTCTCTGGAGTTTTTCTGCTTCAGATAAAAAAAACAAAAAACTGAGATCTCAAGTCTCTCCACACAAGCTGCGGAACATTTCGTCTTCATATACGTTCATATCAGACAGGGATATGACACCCGGATATTCACAGAGACAAAAACAGACAAAGTAAGTCCCAGAGCCCATACTCACGTGGGTTGTTTGGTGAAAAGGAGTCGCAGCGCGGCTTTAAGCTTGGCTATGCTTGGAAAACTTTCTCTTGCCACGTCCGACATGTCACTTATCAGCAGGACACAGTTTCCAAGTGACTCCTGAGTGCTAGCGTAACCCTGCCACACACACGCACACACACACAGAAACACACAATCCTCAGACCGCCTTGGCAGACAATAGAGTGAACAATGGGGAATTCCATCTAAGCAGCACAACAGTAAATAAAATATGCACTGCTTTGATTACGGCTGGTTTCATTTCATCTCTTGTTGACATGGCGGGCCCATCACTGAATGGCCTTCTTGAATTAAATCACACTTGACAGCCTAGTCAAAATCTCATGTATATTCATGAAGAATTTCCAGGCTTTCTGTTGCCTGAAAGTGAACAATTAATAAAAGCTTGTTTTTTCTCCCCCAAAAAGGAAACAATATAACACAGAATATGTAAATGAGAGAATAACTACATTTTTCTCACTGGCAGCTCGATATGCAGTCTTTTGTGGTCCAAGAGTGCTAAAATTGCACTTTTGATCATAGTTGTTTTGATTGTGGAGAACAAACACCGCTTCCCTCGGCTCCACAAATATAATGTAATAAGTTCCGAACATGATGCCGCTTTATGAGCTCGGCAGTGCAAATGCAACACAGCCTCTACAGAGAGAACCCTACCTGTAGTATTGGCATGACCGGGTAAAGGGCCTCATTGAATCTTTCCCAGGTTGATGCTGTCATCATCAATCGTCCCTTAAGTAGGAATAGCAGAATATCCTTGGCAGCACCATTCACCTATAGATCACAGGTAAAGTGCTGAATTCACACAAGCACTGCTGATAAAACATTTAGAAGCAGGTAGTATAAATGAAAGCTGTGTACCTTCACAGTTTAGCATATCTAAAGTAGCATACAGAAACACAAAGAAATCACACAATACAGAAATCCATGTACTTTTATTATCATTAGTAGGTGTGTTTATCATAGAAATTCCTTTCAACCCTGACCTAAATTCTCATCTTGCTCAAAAAGATTTAAAAGTCAAATGAGTTCTAATATAAATAAAGAACACATGTACATTTGCCCACCTTCTCCGCAGAATCCTGGAGACCAAAAGCGCTTATTTCATAGAGCACCCTGAGGTGAAGCAGGAAGTTTATTCCACCGCAGGCTCTCGGTTCCTGTCGTGACACATTCTGGATGCCAATGCAGTCCTAGAGGTGTATATAATCACACCAGCACACATCATAAATTATCACTGTCCTCCCACTTGCACTTGCATACACGGGTTCCAATTCACTTTAAATGTAGCCATGTGCTCTATATGGTGGTTAGAAAATGAAAAAGGAAGTCTGATTCCAAATGTCAAGACGGTTTTTATAGCACACTGTCAAAGATCTGCAATCAATCTATCTTTAACCTACTTTTTTAATAAATTGGTGACCCAGGAAACAGACCATACTATGGCTTTAGTAGCCATGATTTTAGCCATGAACCCACACACTGTCAATTAAAAACTGACTGTCTTAAAAACATGGCATGTTCTGACCTTGACCAGGTTTAAAGAGCATTCGTATGTTTCCATCTTGACAGGCAGCAAGGTATGTGACAGCAGCTTGAGGAGCAGTTTCTGGCTCTCCGTTTGGAGAAGGGGGCTGGGCTGATCAAACTTCCACCTAGTGATGGGCAGCATGAGGAATAAAACATGGAAAAAAAGATGGAAATAATTATAAATATATTTGTATTTGAAGGGTTAGTAGGTCATGAATTAAAAATATTTATTGTTTATACATGGCATTCTCAGTGACATTCAGTCAGGCGTCAGAAGAAAAAATACAGTACAGCTACTGTTACAGTGGAGGTCTAAAATGATATGAATGCCATTGACTCTAAAGAACACTGTGTGTCACTTAGATTTATTGAAGTCTTTTGACACTGTTAATCGCTGTATGTTTCTACTAATGTTAGCAAACTTGGCTCTTTAAAAATCGTTAAATGGTTTGAAAATTACTGGCGGAAGAAAGTCATGTGTTCAAGTTGATGCTCTATCTTCTATTTTTTTGAATTACAAAATGGTGTCCCACAAGGCTCCCTACTGGGTCCTATTGTATCTATTATTTATGTAAGTATTTTATGTGGTTGTGTACACTCCTTCTACCAGTGCAATTAACAACCTATAAGCGCGGAACGTTGTCCAGAGAAATCTTTGAAAATTACAACCCAAACTTAATACTACAATAATGTACATTTGAGGTCAAAGAGAACAGTTAAAGATGGTTATCAGATTTTCTACCCGGAACAATGAGGTGGCTGAAATTTAGCAAAAAACAAGATTTCATTGCAAAGATAATTGATGTGATTTTTATCATACAGGTAAGAGCAGATCCGAATGCATTCCTTGACAATGGGTAGGTGCTGGTGAAATGGGAGGCCACTAATCGCTTGGTCTGCCAGCTCCAATAACTCGAACCAGTTCTTCTCTCCCTATATACACATAAATAAACACAAGAATTAACACAAAGTTTGAACATTTTTGCTTGAGTGATTTTTAACTGGAAATGTAAGGTCCCCGTATTGGCTTGCTGTTATTATATGACGTGGAGCTTATACCTCAGCTTGTGCTTCCTTGAGGAAGTTGCAGGTGGACTCCATCCAAAGAGCAGCACGGGCCACTCTCCTGTAGAGATCATGGCTGTCGGAATTCACCTGCTCCAAGTAGGCCACTGCTGTCTCTTGCATGCTGGGTAATAAGCTTCCCAATGACGTATCCAAAGATAGATGGAAAATAGCTGTTGCTATGTTTTCTGGGAGATTTTCACTAGCCTGTGTAAGATAAAGACTATTTAAGTTTCTTCCACTTTGGAGTTCAATTGTAGGAATCACGTAAAATGATTGAGAAAGTTCTTGTTTTTGCCACGTACCTTTTCAGGAGGGAGGATGGTCTGTAGGAGTTTAATGGTGAATATAGCAGTGCCTGTGTAAGCCATTCTGTGATGAACCTGACAGCTGTGGGGAATGTCTGCTGAACAGCTCTGATGGTAGCTCAGGATATCCCCCAGTAGTTCCATGCAGGCTTGCAGCTTCTCCTTCTAAAAACACACACACACACACAGAAAATTCAGACAAAAGGCTTCACACAAACACAGCAGCACACGCACATGTACCCATATCACGCGCATGTATGCAGACACACACCAACGCACTGCTACTGGGCGGGAGCCAAGAGAAAAATTGTTCGTTCCAGGGGTTAGGAATTGAATGTAATCAGATTTCAGGGTTATTTTGGGACGAGATACAGATCCACCCTATCTCAGTATGAATAAATTGGAACAATCTATTCTGAGCCACTTTGTTCTGGGAAAAGAAATTGAACAATAGAGGATGAACACCAGCAGGGGGCAGTAGATGCCTTATGCATTGATGTGGCTGGTATGAACAGTTCAGCCCATTCCCATAGGAAAAACCTAGAGGTCTGGCACACATAAGCTGCTCTCCACATAAAGATGACAAAACAGTTCTCAGGCTGTGAGGCTCTGGGCATGTATTAAACAGCAGAGGGCCAGAGGGGCCGGTGCCTGACAAGTGTATAAGTCCCCCAGAATCGGAAAACACCAGTCAGCAGGGTAACAAATGAAAGTGCATGGTAAAAAAGAAATGTATGGACTTTCTTCACATAATAAACAGAATACATTCTACAATAATTTGAGCCTGTATAAACCCAGGAGGTGTGCATGTATATATGAGAGGCTATTTGTCTACAGCACAAAGCCTTTTGAAAACCTTACATAATTCATTCAGATCAATCACATGCCTACAGTTCTCCTCGACAGTCAAGCACCGTATGCCTGTGTGTCTGTTGCAAATTGTCTGGTGGCCAACCCAGTTCCCCCCTTTCCAGTGAAGTGTATCCATTCATCTACATAAGAGGCTGTCATGAGTTGTGTTTCGACTTGCCAGCTCCATCCCCACCAGGCTGCGCTCGTCCCAGACCAGCTCACAAACGCTGTCCCTGAGCAGGAGGACGGCGTCGCACAGCAGCTCCAGAACACGTTGGTACACATGCGAAGAGTCTGAGAAGGGAGAGAGGAGGAGGAGAAGACAAGGAGCCAGAGTACAGGAGATTGTGAGACAGGATCAGATGCTGATGGAATGCAGTCAGTGTAGTGAGCGGATATTTGAAGTATCTTACTTGTATATCTGCCATCAACAGAAAGACATTATCTAAATATAAACTAGAGTGACTCTTACCTGTCTTAAGCAGTGGTATGGCATGTTCCAATGTTGCAACAGTAAACTGAGCCAAAGTGAGCTGCTGTAACTGCAGCTCCAGGACCTCTTCTACACCTAGATCAGGAAGCGCCATATGGGCCACATCTGCAGGCGACTGGGGGGTCTGCCCGGGGGCCTGGACTGCTGCCCCACCCCTCTGCGAGCTGCCACTGGATGAATCACAGACAAAAGGTGGAGAGACAACTGTAAATTCCTGATCTGCACTTGGACCACTTGAAACACAAGGAGTGACGTACAAGCTGTTTAGGGATGGATCACAGAAACTGTATATCCCTGCCCAGAAATCAGAGCAGATTTTTTAGCACAGTAGACCGACCGCTAGAGGGCTCATGGTGTTATTTATATTTAAGGGGAAGAAGAGGAAAATCCTCCACAGTCTTTCTCATGCCGTTTTATCTCTGTGTGCGGGTTGCTGGTGTCACTAGCAATTTTATTCTAATCAAAGCCTTAAAACGACCTGCTGTGCACAAATTTCAAAAAAAAAAAAAAAAGGAAAAAGAATCTCTTGTAAAGCGCAAGAGCTGGTGAACAGACAACAGTTCTGATAATACCTAAGAGATATTCCTACAAGCAAGTTACAGAGACTAACATAATAACATTAAGGCCTCAGATGTGTGACAGAAGATGAACTAAGTGAAGCCCTGCTGTCAATGCAACACGATTGTTATAGACATGCAAAGAAATACTGCCTTTGAAAGCTAGAACTGATGTGATGCAGTTTTTTGTTTGTTTTTTAGCTAGAAAATATTTTAGCGAGATTAAAGGCACACTTCTAAAACTGTAAGTTGATCTACACATACACACCTATTGGAAGCTGCATCTCCGTCCTGGCCGTCTCCGCTGGCTCTCTGGTCTGTGCGTCCCACCACAGAGGGCCGAGGAGAACACTCCGCCCCCGGAGATGAGGCCTGAGAGCGCTGGGTCCGCACGTCGTGGGACACGGAGAAGGACGAGTTCTGGGACACTGGATCTGCACAACCACAGAAAGAAAGAACAAAAAAAGTAACAGATTATAGACCCTGTATCACTGATTTAAGACAAGACTCTTCAGTGACACATTTAAGAAATCAGTCAGTAATGTAACAAAATATTAGCTGTGTTGTTTTTTATTATGCATTTTATGATTTATTTAAAATGATTTAAATCTGGTTTCAAATCTGTGTCAACCAACATGGGTATGCTTTGTTAATTCAAATCAAATCATCATGAATCAAATTTCAAAGATTTATGCAAAAGCCACATACCAGCTGCTATTCGCTTAAGCCCCCCCCCAAACCCCACCTGTAACAGGATGTTAACATCAGGCTAACTGTTAAGACATGCTACCTTGCTTTGTAGAGTAGAAGCTTGGATCTTGATGAAAGCGTAGTCTCCTTCTGAGCCCCACACAAAGCTGTCGCAGGCAAGAAAGAGCCTGCAAGTGGAGGTGGCTCGTCTCACCTTTACCTGAGCCCAGCCTCAACAGGGACAGAAGGTGCTGTGAACAGAAGGGGATATCAGAGCTGTGTTGTTTTTTTGTGACACTGGGTTTGTTTTCTAACACTTAATTAGCCACCAGTAATACCTAATGAGGATATTATTGTAATTGGGCAAATAAATTGGTTTATGGCTCTGTTTACAAACAGACCAAACACAATCATCACATAAAGGCTGTGTCAAACAGGACCTAAACCCAGACAGTGATAGAAAAGTTGTAATAAGTTTGCTAAATAAAAAGGGCAAGTGGAATTGAATTATTGAAGCAGCAATTTGTTCCAAGTTCAGATTCCCTGCCCTCTGCAGCTAATGATGTCATGTCTCTAAATCCAAGTCATTTAATTTAGCTTAATAGCTGTACTAACTCAACTGAGGGCCAAGCAGAGCCACAAGAAAACTACTTTGCCATAATGATTTCTCTTTGATGATCAGACTGCTGCGTGACACTTCGCTAATACTGCCTTGAGAGCCATGTAGTATAATGCAGCACTTTATTAACAAATAGTAATGTTCACAGTGGCTCATCAGGGCAAAATGATGTTTCCTCGAGCGATCTGTCTGTGCCAAAGAAATGACGAGCCTAAATAACAGATGCGCTTTGTCAATTAAACGATACAACAAAAAGTGTAGACCACTGTTTTACAGCGATGGGGAGTAGTGTTACTCTTGAATAAAAAAAAATTAAAAGATTGGGTGCACTGCAGACCGATTCTGTGAATCAGCCTGCCCCCCCCCCCCCATATGAATTCAGACAAACATGACACGAGCATGTTGATCTTCTCGTTTGAAACGTAGCACAGGAGAGATTACAACACCAGGATGAGTGCAGCTTAAAACAGCTGCAGACAGCCAACTGTCTGTTCACCAAATTTACAGAATTGCTCATCCTGGAAGAGGCTTTTGCAGGCAGAGAACAAAATATCCCACAAAGGAAATGCAAACCCAGTAAGAGGTACATCATGACCAAACTTTATCCTCACAGCACATCTAGTGTCTGCTGAAGTAAAGTAAGCCCTCAGAGGCAGCCACTACCTCCTCCAAGTTCAGGGACATCGAATTTTAAATTGACGGTAAGTTTAAGGACATTATTTGACACACTATTATGTTGACAGTAGTAAGAGTGACCATGCCAGAAAAGCCATTATGACATGTCTCATCCAAGCAGTTTTTTTCAAGAACTAGAATAAAGTATAGTAACAAGGTTATGGGACAATACCTTAACAATACTGGGCCTTTGAAGGAAGATCTCAGCAGGGAAGTCTTGCATTATGACATCACACAGAAGTTCACATGTGGTCCGCACCAAGTTGTGGTTGCTGCTTTTAAGAGAGCTGACCCAGAAGAATCGAGGAATATGAAATTAAAATGAAGTCATTCAACATCACTGCACACTCCTGTAAAGTTCATTAGAAAAAAATTGTGTTTTTTCTCCCGATCTCTTTTAAAAATCTATGCATATATTAGTAATTTTCATGTCTCTCACCTTTCATTGGATGAAAGAATGTGTCTGTCTGTGTTTGTCAAAGTCAACCATGGAAACACTGAAAACCTCAGACATCTCACGGTCTCGTGCACTGTAAACCACAGAGAGATAAAACATGTAAAGTCAAGTCAATTATAGGGAAAAAAAAAAAAAAAAAAAAGGATCATCAAGTGTTAAAAAATAATTGTACCTGCTATCCTTTGAGGGGGAACATCTGTGAGGCTTGGCATGCTCTTTGTGAAAAAGCCGGTTTTAGGGAAATGCTCCTCAGGTGGAACAAGTATAGGTGCTGCAGCAGAGACAACACGTGTTAAATTATCAATTGACATCATGAATGTTTTAATCAAATTCTTAAAAGATCTGAAAAGGTAGAGTAAACCCCCCCCCCCCCCCCCCCCCATTTCAACCCTATCTAACATTAAGAACACAGTTTGCAGCAGAGAGAATCAAAACAAACAATTATTTGGCTTTAACTTGCAACACCTGTTGGAGTTGCAGTACGCTGTCCATGTGAATAGACCGTTGCATGGCTGGGGAGTATCTCAGGTAGCTGGAACAGCTGGTCCAGGGTTCCATCAATGACAGCTCGCAGTCTGGGTTCCACATTAGGAGACAGTTGTGTGAGGAAGTCTACAGCACCGACGTCTCTTAGCATCTGCGCTGCTGAAGGATGCTTGGAATACAAAATGATCAAATAAATAGTCATGAAAAGAAAGGGTGTAGCACTGTAAAAAAAAAAAAATATGAAGTAGGTTTTGATCCTGCAATGCCCCCTTAGAGGAATAACCTATGCATTAAAATAATCTAACTCACCTTTGAGAAAGCTAAGAGCAATTCAAGGACCTCCTCCTGCATCGGCACCTCCGGAAAATTGAACCACTCGAGAAGATACACGAAGAGCTCCTTTTCTTGAACAATGTCAGAGACCGTGATCAGGGAATGGTCCAGCTTACATATAATGTTCTTCAATGCTCGTACTCTTATCTCCACCAAAGAGTGGCCTAAGATCAGTAAAAAAAAAGCAAACAAACAAACAGTGTATTTAGTTAATAAGAGACATTTAAGCAGAGTAAACTTCAAGCAAACGTCCGGGAGGAAGAGCAGAAAGTTTGAGTGTTAGCTTAGTTAGCCTACCTATTTTCTTTATAAGAGGAGATAACTCCATGTTCAGCGTATTGTCCCCTCTTCTGTTGAGATGAATAGTTTCATAAATGAACGAGGTTTGTTACATTCTGTGCCTGGTCGCCTGCCAGTGTCATGTCAACAACGTCTGCCCCGGGTCTGTTTTCAACAAACGCGCCAGCGTCACTGCACTTCCTGTTGAGGACGGTGGTGCGTTCACGGCGACAAAACGGTGTAGGACAAACTAAGAGAAGACTGTTCACGGGACTTTCAAAATACATTCGTGGATCGATACAATAATAAAAGCACTAAAGGGAAGTTATTTTTTCCATAACTAAATCATATTTACAAACAGAATAGTAGTAAAAACCAACCTGCAGCAATTTAAGGGCCACAGAGACCAAATAAAGATGCATTCAATAGCCTATTAAAGAAACAGCATTGACAAAACTGGTCAATAATTACTAAATTAGGGATAACTATGGGATACCCAAATTATATTAACTGAGAAATACTGGTGCTTCAGCCCATCTGTGAAAGTGCAAGATGCAAAACTTTGTATGTTATTTTGTCAGCCTAGTCGGCTACTTTATTATTTTGTCTCCCAAAGATCTTTCGCTATCAGTGAAGGCCTTTGCATTTCTTCAATACTGAACCAAGTCAGCAGCAGTTTTGAGCATTTCTGACAGCAGCCCCATTATCCTGTCATCAAATTAATCCTACCAAACATTGACATTCTTAAAAATCAAAGGTGATGTGGGTTGCCTCTTTACACAAGTGCAAGCATAAATTCCTGTCATATTCTGTGCGTGAGTTAATCCAATTGCATGCAACCGCACACTTGGGATTTCATGTGGATATGATCAGCAGACAGGGTGATAATTAACAAACTTAGCAAACGATAATGTGTTATGATAATAATATAATCACAAAGCTTTTGAGAAATCCGCAGAGATTTAAGCCTATAATTAATTTGGCGGCATACAGTATTTTCAACTGTCACCTAGATTATTTGAAGACTTTGAGGAGGGTAGAAGGAAAATGACAATTTATGCTTTCATAGTCCTTCACTGATTCACGTCTCCACATGTAGGCTCCTAGGTATTTATTGAACCACTATTAAATGCTCTCATGTTACATCTTCAATAATTTTATTCAGTCTTTAGTCAAATGTAACTCATATCTATGAATTGTCCAGAGAGTTTAACATCAAATTTACAGAATTTTGAACCAAATAATCAAACCTAAAATGCTGTATTATATTGTGGCCGCACCACTTTACATTGAATATAAAATATAATATAATACTGTCATCCCCTTTGTTGAGATATATTTGCTGTTATCGGTAACCTTTGCACCTTGAGCTGCATTGTAAACAAGCTGGAGCATTTGTTGTCTAAAGTTTTCCATAGAATCCATGCCTGAGTTTTTATGAATGTGGTTGACAGTCTGCAGACATACAATGAAAACACTGAGAGATTTCACATCCAAACAGCCAAGGATGTCTTCTGGTGGAAAAAAATACATTGCCATAGGTCAGACCAGAGGTTCTCAGGAACTGTTGAGTCTGCAGTGAACAGAAAAGCATCACTGTTTGACAACCACTGTGTGTCTGGGGTCATCTAGTAGCTTATGACTGTTGAAAGGAAGAACTTCCCAGTCAATGAAGGCAAAATGCACTAAGGTGTATTTCATTCAGACCTGAATTTGTGACCAACACACGTGAGGAAGCCTATATTCTTCCCCCATGTATTTTCAGATGTTTTTGTCAGTTTTGCCTCCTGTCCCACAAACTGCAATTATCCATTTATTCATATTCCCTGTACACATCTTTGTGGCTCCATGAGCACACCTTTTGTTAGGCGGTATGTTTAGTTCTTTATTCCTTTTTTAATTGCATGTCTTTTCTTATTCATTCCAAGGATTTTTTTATGCATATGCAAAGTCTGTCATTTATTTTATATCACGCTGAATTACTCATATGCCAGAAACCACCTCAGGCTGTTAGTGAATGTAAGCCTGATCTCAGAGAGGAAATCATGCCAAATGAAATGAAAGTATCCCAGGCCCTGAATATTATTTTTTTCAAAGGCCCTCCTCAGCATTTTTTCATCATTTCTTTTGACCCTGTCCTTGGGGTGGTACCTCAAAATCCAGCACTCCATGTTCAGAAACTAAAAAAAAGGGAAGTTAGAATGTTCAGTCAGAACTACAATGAGGATCTGCGTTATTTGCCAACTAAGAAAAGAGCAGGAGGGAGATGTAGATGAAGATGAGGAAAACTAAAACTGGGGTAAAAATAAATTAAACTGCTAAGTAGGTGAAAAATAAGCGTCCTTTGAAATTAAGCCCTTAAATTGTCCAAAAAAAAAAAAATTCTTCTCATGAGCAAAAGCTGCAATATATTATTTTTGAGGGAGTTTTATTTAAAGGACTCTGTTCTCTCCCAAACAGTCAAACAGTCTTTTCAGAATAGGGAAAGTACTTCACCCTTTCCCTATTACAACCTCCTTTATTTGTAATTTTCTTCCATCTCTTTCAGCATATACATAAGGATTTCAAAAGTGAATGTTAAAGGACATGTGATGTAGAAGCGAGAGTGAACCTATATGTGCAGTGTGAAGCTATTGCCAAAAAAGAGACTTCTTTTTGCCCTCAAGTGAAAAACAAGATCAGCTAAGCTACTTCGTCATAAAGTTATTGTAAATGTTCAAAACTCAGAACCCCACATAGTAACAACAAAATAGAAGGGGTTACCTCAAGAATGATTGATGTGAATTCAAGGATGGTGTTGACTGATACATAAGCATCGACAATTATTTCATTGTTTTAAGCAGGCATCCATTTGTACTGAGCTCCAGTCTGTATAGCTTGAGTCATAGTACATGATGTGTGGGCCGCTGGTAACAGTAATTAAGCTCTATATTTGTGGATGTCTTACATAAGAGACTGAAAGATGAACTGACTCAGAAATGGGGCTCTCATTGATTTACAAAACGAGTAAAGAAAAACACACAAAATAACCAGCGGGGAAAAATAAAGTGGGTGGCCAGGGAAGGCTTGGGACCCCAAAAATCTGAGTGGCCACCCAAGGTGCTAAACCATAATCGCAAACTATTGTAATCACCAAGTCATAATCTGAACCGTCAGAACAACCTCTGTATCAAGAGATTTATTAGACTAAGTTGCTAAACTACGAGTCTATTTTGTGCCACTTCATTACAGCACATTTAGTTCCTTTGTATTTTTGTGTTATCTTTGAATGTATATCCCTTGACTGGAATGTAAAATTCATATGATGCTTAATGTCAGCATTTGAGATATATATTACTAGAGACAAACCAAAATACCATGATTAGCAGGTCCGTTGACAAATTCAACTCCTGTGGTGCTGTGTGCAACTTACGGAGGAATGGAGAGGGGAAACAGTGAAAACACCCAAGAGTCATTGAACTTGAGTTTCTGCCTACTGTAGCAACACAAGGATCTGTTCTGCTGTGGACTGTGCGGACCTGAGCAATCTTTGCTGTTTTATCTGTAAGTTAAGGGTCTGTGTTCACAGACAGTATTTTTGTGCTGGCCACGCCCATTTACAATACAAATCAAATGCAGTTCAACGTTTTTTAATGCCCTCAGCATAAGCAATTTTTTGTCGCTGTGCTCTCAGTGCTCTCACTTGAAAACAGTTCAACTTTCTCACCCCTCCCTTATTGATCAATCAAAATCAGGAAGGGGCGAGACTTCTGAGATCAGCTTTGTCAACAACAAAGGGGGAGGAGACGCTAATCTGACTCTTATTTTTGTGTGTAAAAAAGCTGCTACTGATGCCGGGACAGGATTAATTTACATCTTTGTCAAAGTAAATATTAAATATTAAGCACACAGAGCTATTTAAAATACACCGAAAAGTCATTACAGAGGGAAAAAGAAGTTAACTTTTGTAACCTAGCAACAATAAGAGGTGAAACTCTCTGAAACTGAGGTTGTGGGTGCTGCCAGCACAAAAAATCTCCCCTAAAAAAAACGCTGTCTGTGGACAGGCCCTTATTGTTTATATTTTGATTAGCTGAAGGGGTGAGACGTGGATATTGCAGCTCATGCACCCAATCCCTATACTGCACTGACTCTGGCTCCAAGTGACATCATAAGTGAAAGATGTCAGCACCCGTTGGAGGGATATTTTGGCTTCACTTTTGTACAGCTGAAGGAGATGGAGAAGTATTGTCCAGGCTAAGGACCATGCCAAATGGAAGCAATTGCAGGCATGGCGTCCAAATAATTTATGGCTGATGCAGCGTTCATTTGAAATTGAGATTAAACGAAAGGAGCTTTCCCACACGTAGAGGTATCTCATTAAACAGTTTGGCCCACTCCGTGTGTGTAATATCCCATCCTGTCTCGAGATTCAAAGTTTTTAGCTGTGCTTATAATGAAATTCTTTTGGAACTATTGATTTAGATAGAGCGGTCTTTTAAAAGTTTTCGCTCTCTGGTTTTGGAAACAACATGCAGATACCTCATTCAAATGAAACTAAAAGAAATTGTACAGCCTCCCATTAGTAACTGTTTAATTTGTTTATCCTGTCATAACACAACAGACTACTTTGTAACCACAGCTGAACTCTTGTTTTTGCTGTCTGGCAGCAAATATCAACTACACTAAAGTTTGTTTGTCAGGTCTAAATTAGCTTGAAGTGGAACATGGCAACCTTGCTTCCCAGTGTCCTTGGTGCTATAGCTTAGAGCTGCCCCCCCAACAGCCCTCCCCTCCTTTGCCAACACATCAAGCTAAGGCAGCCTGATCAACCCTAATAGGGCCGGGTAATTAGAGTCTTTGCAAGAGCCTGTCTGCATGCGGCTGCCCTAAGCAGGTTGGCGAAGGCCTGCCATACACTTGACAGTGTGGAAAAAACAATGTAATGTTCGTTATATGGACCAAATTAGCCTGGCAGGGGTAAACACAATCTTCTTTAAAACAATACTGACACTAATTAGGCAACCAATGTATCATTCTAAAGTGTGAGTTTAAGTTGTTGTATCAAACGCATGAAAATACTTGGAGAGCTAGCTTGATGTTTTTGGAATACAAATAAGAAAGACTTTACTGCTTAAAGGCTGAGCAATATTTGAGGGGGGCTCAGCAGTTAATGTTTCTCCAGTCATCTGACGTTCGTAGAAACCTGATTATTGCACTTGGGGAAAGTTGAATTCTGCAATTAAACTGTATAGGAATACAAATGTTGGGTAAACAAAACAGACACATCATTTGAAATCTATAGTTTCAGAGGCATGTTCAAAAAAACCTTTCAGAATTACACTGAGAATAAAAGATCGGACTCCATAGAATTGATTGAACACAGTTGGGAGGTAAAATCAATCCTTTTCAGCAATGCTACAAGTGTCACACTAGATCTCCTTATGCTACTTCTTATAATAAAAAAAAGACCAAATAGCTTGGATCAGGCATTTTGAAACCACTGTACTGTGACAGTAGATCAACTCATCAAAGTTATCTTCACACATTTTTGCACGTCATCTGTGATTGCTATAAAATAATCTCATATGACACGGGGAGCTGGTTTATGTTCTTATGGCTTTTATGTTCACTATCAGTGATTATGCAACTTTCTGAAAAAACTACTCCCTGTTTTTTTTTTTTCCTGTAAAGTAATTTCTCTTTCACCTTTTTTTAACTTTAACAATGTCGTATTCTTTTTTATTTATTTTTTTTTAAAGATTTTTTGGGGGCTTCTTGTGCCTTTAATATAGAGATAGGAGAGTGGATAGAGTCAGAAATCAGGGAGATAGAGTGGGAAATGACATGCCAGGGAAAGGAGTCACAGGCTGGATTCGAACCTGGGCCACCTGCTTGGAAGACTAATAGCCTCCATGCATTCTTTTCTGTATTATAAAGTTTCGTTTCTTAACTAAAAAAAAAAAGCCTATGCATGCTTAATTTTCAAGTAAGAGATTTGTTTAGACTGTATTTCTTCATCTTATTTCGTCAGACTAAATAAAACAGCAACTTCATTTTTAATGCAGAAGTTCACAAAGTTCTAGTTTGGTGTTTTCGAAACACCTCCCTCCATGCATGAAAGCCACCCAGCCACTGCACACAACCACATCCTTTTTCTTCATGTGGCAATACTGTAACCACCTTTCAGGAAATATGATCAAATATTTTTCTTTCTTTCTTAACAGCATTTAGCGGTGGATTCTTTTAGGGTGAATATTGCATGATTCATTTTAACTGCAGGTAGCTGATATTTTCCACAACAAAACAATTTCCATTCATTTATATGTCTGAGAGTATTTGTTTTTTTTTTCTTAATTGTTTGAGTGCAAATGTGCACCGGATGTCTCCTGTGATTTGTCTGGCTTTGCCTCTGGGATGCACAAACTTGCTGTAGCTGATGTGCGCGTCTGATTCGCTGCGTCTGAATCTGCTCCCACAATTCAACAGGCAACAAAGGAAGAAAGGAAGAAGGCCGTGAGCTACAAAGTGTTAGCCAACCTGGGGCAGAGAGATGTCACCTTATTGTGTCATTCTAGTCGGCAACATAAACCCGCACATTTAGAGAAGAGTCAAAACCATAGTAAGAGACCCTTTGTGCTTTCGTATGGGCACGGAAGCTGACGAAAGGGAAGGTAATTTGCAATGTTTTTTTTTTTTTGGACAGAAAACGTTCCCAGAGCTAGCTGAGTGGCTGTAGGTAGTAAGCTACGCTAACGTTAGCCAACAATCGCAGAGCCTTGCATGAACGTTTTGTACAAGACACAATGTCAACATCTCTGGGCTATTTCACCCTGTGAGACAAGAAGAAGCGACCGGGTAAGAGGCAGCTTAAGGTGCATGTTTTTAAAAAAAATGTGAAAACATTGTATATTGACTTTGAAAGTAGGAATGCTAACATACTAAGTGGTTATTTAATGTTGTCATTCAAGCAAGACAATGACTGCTGAAGTGGTAGTTTGACGGCTTAAACAACAGACTTAAACTGTATTTTGTGGTCTTTGTTTTTATATTCAGTCATAAAACCTGTAGTTGAAGTAAGTGTAATAGTCAATTTAGTCAATAAGGTGAGAAGCTAAGCTAAAGGCATGCCGCTGTGTCCGGAGGCCCTGCTAACGTTGCATTATTTATAAACACTGTTTCTTATCAGGGTTGTTCAATGTGTCGTTGTGTGGTGTTCCCATTTATTGTCATATATTCAATGAAAGTTCTGAACTCTTCAAACGAGCTTTCTTTTTCTTTTCTTGTTTTTTTCTCCTCCATAGCATCAAATGAAAAGTGGTGGAAGAGGAACTTGACCCATCCAACTGAGTCACCATTTTCCTGCACATAATGGTGAGTAATCAAGAGAGCAGCTGTCTTGATTAACATGCAGCTGGATTTTAGGTGCTTTAAGTGGCACACACAAGATACTGCCTTAAGTTGTATTTTTTTTGCCAGAACTGCCATAGCTGCATAATCACTGATGACTGGCAATGGTTGGTATTAGCTTGTTCATGATATGCAAGTGTGGTCGCTGAACATTGGCACACAGGCACATGTTCTGTGACTTGGCGCTGGATTTAAAGGTCGCACATTGCAGTTAAAATTAATAGTGTCACGTTAAAGTGCTTGTGTGAGGTTGTAAGGCAGCCTGAAGATGCGCAAGTCTGTTTTCAGGAAGCGTAGGTACTGTACCCCTTTCTTTATACATGTGTATATATACATATAAACATGGTCCGTACTAAGTAAAAAAAATAAAAAATGCAATAGGGCAGTGCTGCTGAGCTCACATCAAACCAGTGACAGCTGTGCATGACACATGAAGATATTAATCGTCTATCTATATTTGTGGATCAGCGGCCTCAAGCAGCAGGTGAAACA